>NW_022045424.1:0-31835 GCF_003957555.1 Calypte anna | reverse complement strand
TTTGCCATTCCGGCTTATCCCTAAAGGTGAAAAACATGTCTGCATATATTACTTCATCCCACTTTTCTCTTCTATGGAGAAACAGCATAAATTGTAGGATGGTATTATAATTTAAGCTTCCATGTGGTGGCCATTTTTCTCATCACCTAGTTTTATACAGAGGCCACCAATCTTGGCAATATTTTCACAAGTACCTTTTCCTTATATTCCCTCCCGAATCCACAAAACCCTTCCAATGCTTTAAATGCATCCCAAGGGGGTTTAGCATTAATTTCCTTACTCTGTTCAGTCCCCATTATGCCTACTCCAGAGGTTACAACTGTGGGGGCCCTTTCTGGATTACCAAATTCTATTCAGATTTCAGCAACTTACAATTTCAACACCTTACTCAACTTATTCTAGCATTCAAGCGCACTTCTTATTTTGTTTTAACAATCCACATTCACACCAATCACTTCGTCCGTCTCTGGCCGGCCCCCTCGCGGGTGACGCAGAAACTCAAATCAGGACTCCGCACTCGCTTCGCAATTATTATGCGTCTCAATCACTCACTTTCATTCACACACACATACTTTGCACAAGTAAATTTACACAGAACCTTACAGAATCTTACACGTTGTTTTACCGCCTACGGTCACAAGATACCGCTATAAACCACGAATACCTGCCGGTGTTGCGGCAAAAGACTCCCCGCAACCCCCCTGAAGATAAAGCTATAAAACTTCTTCAGTAGGGATGCGTAACCACTCAAACTCTTAGATTACTTACAAGCAGTACAACAGAATAACATAATCATCAGTCACCATATGATCATATGAACCACAGCATTACCAAAAATGCATTATCAACATGATACAACACAGAGAGTGTACCTTCCCACTGCTGTGTTTGAACTTCAATTCTCCTGGGGACTTGAACCCCGGAGAGGGACGAACTCAGCGCTAGACTGGACTCCAATCCGTCCGCCTGGGGGCGTCCCCCGCGTCCCTGTGAATTCTGAGGAACTCAAACCTCCTGGGGGACTCTAACCCCCTGGGGAACTCCAACCCCCTCTTTCCTAGAGGCCTCGAAACCCAAACAAATATATATATAAATACCTTTTCAGTATGCGGAAGGTCTGGTGTCCATCGGCACATAGAGCCAAGAGGATAGGGAGGCTCCTCCGACCGGAAAATTCGTCAGGGAGCCCCAAAAGCATCCCCGGGTCCCCCCGGGTCTCGGCACGACGGAGCCCAGGTCCTGCCACGGTCGCCAAATTGAAGCCCAAAAGGCCAAGCAAAACTGTTTAGAGACAAAGTTTTGAGCCTTTAAACAGCAAAGGTATTTATTTTCGGATCCAGGGAACTCACAGCTCGCGCTGGACAAAGAGTTCCAGGGGTTAAGGGAAAGGGTTCGGGTATTTATACAGTAAAAGGGGAGGTGACATACATATTCATAAGTTTGCAACATATAATTATAATATTCATGACAGGCAGAGTCTGGGCGGAGTCTGGGCAGAGTCTAGGTGGAGATGTTAGGGGGGGTCTTTGGATGAAGTAAGAAATCTTTATCTCTCCTGTTTTCGATGACTTCATCCTCTTAATTGGACCCTTGCGATAATTTCTCCCTTATCTGCTGGTTGTGGCTGCCTCATCCCGTCTCCGTGCAGGTGTTCGCACTCCCCCAGTGCTTAGCTAGCGCCTAAATGGCCTTGGCAGTGTCTTGTTTTAAGAACAAGACTTACACTTTTCATTATCTCCGAGACAGAAGTTAATCCCATTAGGGTCTTGTATTGGTTACATTGTTCTAGTGGAAAATGACATGTCTCAGCTGCTTTGTTCACTTCTTTCTCAGTTTAACCCTGAATTTTACTGGTTATGAATACAATTTCATTAACATATATTACAAGTTTTAATTCTACATAAAGTAAATTCACACAAACAGCTTGGCCTGATCTCCTCTCCTTACAGGAGTTAGTCCTGTCAGGATCTTTCTCTTTTTCAGTATGTTGTTTATGGCAATGTATCATTAGCATGTTATCTCACATAATGAAGTAAGTCAGGATTGCTCAAAAACAAAAAGGGGGATATGTTGGGAAACTGTTTGGAAAAAAACAGACGTGAGCAATCCTGCCTATTTAGCTTTAGCTAGAGTAAGCTAAGGGCCTTGAGACCCATTTGCAAGGTTACTGAAAGATGAGCTATGGGAAAAAGATAACGGAGCTGGCAGCAGAAAAGAAGAATAACAGGATAATGATGAAGCCAGCAGAAGTTCTGTGAGAACAGGATTTGTGGCTAAGATCATAGAATCATAGAATTGGCTGCTTTGGAAGGGACCTCAGAGATCATCAAGTCCAACCCTTGGTCCACTACTGCTGCAGTTACTAGACCATGGCACTGAGTGCCACATCCAGTCTCTTTTAAAATATCTCCAGGGATGGAGGATCCACAACTTCCCGGGGCAGTTCATTCCAATCCCCGATCACCCTCTCCGTAAAGAAATTCTTTCTAATGTCCAGCCTAAACCTCCCCCGGCACAACTTAAGACCGTGCCCTCTTGTCTTTTAAGTAATTTTTATTGATGCTCTTTGTAATCTTCATCCACAGTGGAACCTCTCCAATTTGCTGTGCTTTAACATGAAAATCACCACAGGGTGACTCATGGCTGCTCAGTACTGTAATGGGCTCCAGGGTGCTAGTGGGACTGAGTCCATGATCCTCAGGTACTGAAAGGAGACCAAGAAACAAACATCTTTAGAAGTTAAAGCCAAAACAAAACCCCAAATTATCGTGAAGTATTGATTGATTGGCTCCATTGGGTCCCATTACTGACAAAGCCTCCCCAGAGACTTTCTCGAGAAGGTCACTGGAGGCCATGACTGCATGGAGGAAATATTCTGTAAAGGTGGCTCTGAAGCCAGAGATATTTATTTATTTGTTTTTTTCTGTATTTATTTATTTATTTATTTTATGGATTAGTCAGACCAAACTCTGAAGCCCAGGAAATGGGAAGGCAGAGCCCATCCCTCACTTGTTGGTCAGGACTCTTCCTGGGGACAGTGAAGTATGAAAAGGAGTAATAAAGAAAAATTCTGACACATGCTGACCTCCCAAAGAAGGGAAAAGAAAGTCCAGAGCTTCAAGACACAATGACTCCTGGTAGACCTTGGTGGTATAGGCAGCTGCCATGTCTGAGGTGACAAAGCCCTTGGTCCTGTTAGGCTTTTCAGCCTTCCAGAGCCCTTGGCCACCTCTCCTGCAGGCTGCCCTACACTGTCCATGCCTGCAGCTCCTTCTTTAAACTGCTTTAAAAAGGCTTTAAGCTGAAGGACAAGGTGGGAGGAATCCAAGATGGCAATTATCACCCCACCATCACCACTACAAGTGATCTGGGATTAAACCAGGACTGCTGACTACCAGAGTCAGACCTGGACTTTCCCAGGGCTGCTCTGAAGCCTTGGTTTTGACATGAGAGTTATTGGGGGTGACGGGGGAGGAACATGGTACCATTTTCCTGTGTATTTGTATATATTTAGTAATTTTTTCCATTTTATCATTACTGTTTCATTAAAGCTGTGTAGTTTAGTTTCAAACCCATAAGTCTCTCTCCCTTATTCTCTCTCATTTCTTTCTCAGGGAGGGGCATTAACAGAGAGTATCTGTCATTTGGTTTAATGTAGTGGAACAAAGCAGTCAGCTGCCTCTGATTACCAAGAAGTGGGTGTGAGCCAGTATCAAATCCACCTGTGCCCAGTTAGGGCAGGCCCCCTATTGAGCATGTGCAAGACCAGGGGGCCAATAAAAGGTGAGGCTCACACCCACTGAGTAGCTCACTCTTGGGCTAGTCATAAGAGAGGCTGGTAGCTCATTGAGCCATGGTCTGGTCTTGCTAGTTCCACTATGTGAGTGATAGACTTAGAGCACAACTCTCAAGCCTATACTGCTACACCTACTCAGACCTTGAGGCATCGATCCCTGAAGAAAGGTTCGTCTTGCAACAGTTTAGTTGCCAGACCAGCGTTAAACCCTGACAGATTTATTGGCACCCACTGTGGGGCTTAAGCTAATTAGCTCGAGCCCTGTTGAATTTTCAACAAATTTATATGAATAGTTTGAATTTTTACTTCAGTGGGAGGGTACCCAGATGGCTCTGCTGAGTGGGAATCCAACTATTTTCTTGGGAAATTTCACAGGTTTGGAAATTAAACCAATCATGCTGTACCTTTGCTTCTCAGGGTATGTGGTCTGTGGCTTATCTGGGATTAGTGTTGCTCTGTGGTTCATTCTTTGTAAGAGCTGCTTACAAACCGTAGCTGTGATATGGTCTTCAACAGTGTGGTACATGGTACAGTGGTTTTTCACACAGCTAGGAGATACACATAGGATACACATTTTATATACATAGGAAATATCCCTATAAAGAGGAAATAGACTGCCCACAGGTCAAAGCAGCCACACTTGGAAAAGGTATCAGGTATCTGGAAGAATTGGCTGTACAAGATGTGATCTATACCAATGATGAGACTGTAGATCCTTATCACATGCCATGCTCTACGCCTATGAGGCAAAGGTTTGTGCATGCTGCACCATCCCCATTTAACCATACACTATCAGTAATGTTATGGGTTCCTGGAGAAACTGAACCAACTGTGGGTGATGTGATTAAAACAGCACGAAAATATGAAGATACTGTCATGGCTCCTCATCATGGCCTGAGTCACAGCTGTAAAGGGAACAGCTGAGAAACTGCACCTATCCCATCACAAAGCCCTGGTGGTGCTGTCGAGAGCCAAGGCCTGGAGGTGTCTGGGACCATGTCAAAGAATCATAGAATCATGGAATGGGTTGGGTTGGAAGGGTTAAAGGTCATCTTGTTCCAACCCCTGCATGCATGGGTAGGGACACCTCCCACCCAACTGAAGCCAACCCTGCCCCTGTCCCCATGGAACTCACTTCTTAATCCCATCCACAGCATCAGCCTCAGTCAATGCTGGTGGACAGGCAGCTGAGTATCAGTGAGCTGTGTGCCCAGGTGGTCAAGAAGGCCACCAAAATCCTGGCATGTATCAGGAATAGCATGGCCAGCTGGAGTAGGGAAGTGATTGTGCCCATGGATAAAGAAAGGAAACAGCGTTGGCACAAATGCTGGACACTGAGGCACCATCAGTGCTTTCTAGGAGGACTGCCAGGAGGACAATCCAGACATAACCAGTCTGGCTACAACAGGACAATGGTAGAGCATGTCAAAGGGCTTGCTAAAGGCCAGGTGCACCCCATGCCTTTCTGTCCCCTGCCCACTCTGCTTCAGCAATCCCCTCTTTGTCCTTCACCTGCCTGGAGCAGGCTGGACCCCATCACTGTCCCAGGGACTGAGGTCATAGAATCATAGAATCATGGAATGTTAGGGGTTGGAAGGGACCTCTAGAGATCATCCAGTCCAACCCCTCTGCCAAAGCAGGATCACCCAGGAACACACCCAGGTATGTGTTGAAAGTCTCCAAAAAAGGAGACTCCACAGCCTCTCTGGGCAGCCTGTTCTAGTGCTCCCACAACTCACAGTCAAGAAGTTTCTCCTCATGTTGAGGTGGAACTTCCTATGTTCTGGCTTAAATCCATTGTTCAACTGAAAAGAGATTGGCCCCTTCCTTTTGACACCCACCCCTCAGACATATATAAACACTCATAAAATCCCCTCAGTCTTCTTTTCTCAAGGCTAAGCAGACCAAATTCTCTCACTCTTTATTCATAGGAGAGATGGTCAAGTTCCTTAATCATCTCCTATCACTCCCTTAGACTCTCTCCAGTAGATCCCTGTCCTAGTAGAACTGGGGACCCCAAAATAGCATCCAGTATTCCAGGTGTGGTCTCACCAGGGCAGAGTAGAGGGGGAGGAAAACCAACCTAGATCTGCCTTTTGCTGATGCACTGCAGGACACCATCGGCCCTCTAGACTACCCATTTGGTCGTCCCTTTGCAGAAGGATATCAGGTTAGTCAAGCAAGATTTCTCCTTAGTAAATCAATGTTGGCTGCTCCTGAGAACCTTCTCTGTGTTTGCACATTCAGAGTACTGAATATTCTCCTTTCCTACTCATTATTAGGACCTACATCTACCATTGCAGAGATATGGAATCCACTCAGTTTCAACAGAAGTTTTCTGCTTCTCCTCTTTCATCCTCCTGTGTGGTACTGACTGTGGCACAATGGACCTTCCAGTACCTGTGGAGAGCCTAGCGGAATCCTGAAGAGGGACTGCTTCCAAGGGCCTGGACTGATAGGATGAGGAGAAATGAGTTTAAGTTAGGAGTTTATTTGGATTGGATGTTAGGAAAAAGTTCTTAACCATGAGGGTACTGGAAAAAATGGAACATGTTTTCCAGGGAGGTGTTTGAGGCCTCATCCCTGGAGACATTCATGGTGAGTCTTGAGGAGGCTCTGGGAAACCTGATCTAGTTGAGGGTGTCTCCAGTTACTGCAGGGGGGTTGGAATGGATGACCTTTAGAAGTCCCTTCAAACACAAATAATTATGTGATTCGCTGATTATAAGACCTTTGGCAACTTCATTTACAATGGAAAGTGCCCAGAGCTTTGCCAGAATGGGATTCTGAGGCCCCAAGCCAATGGCCAGTCTGGAGAGGTTAATGGGCCAAGGCTCAGTGCTGTGAAGACTGTGGGCAGTAAAGGAGGATCCTGGGAGTGCCTGAAGGGTGGGTTTGGGCATGGTGGAGCTTTTCTTCACAGTGGGAAACAGCTTGGGCAGGAAAAATGGCCCAAAGTGCAGCTGGGGATGCCTGGAGTGGAAAGCAGAAGAAAGAAATGTCACTGCAAGGGCCATGCTGGGGAACACCACATCCCCCAGAAGGAGCCTGGATCAGCCCAAGGCTCTGTGTGCCAAAGCAGAGGCAGGGAGGACACAGAGATGTCAGGAGAGGAAGGGGACAGCAAGGTGGGGCAGGCGGGTGAAAGAGCAGAGCTTGCAGGGCAAGAGGCAGCGGAGATGGGACAGCCCAGGACAGACTGTGGTGGAGATGAGAGAGGGAAAAGCTGTGGAAAAGCTGGAGCCACACTTGGCAGAGCCAAGCTCTCCATGACTTTGCTGATGGCTCTTGTCTCTGTCCCTGATGGCCATGGGGAGACAAGTGGTGCTTCCAGCAGCACTGGGGCTCAGGGCCTCTTTGTCCGTGTGCAGGAGGCTGGGAGGTGCCGTGCCATAGTCTTGCCCTTGGCATTGCCCATCTCCACATCCCAGTGCTGCCAGGAGAGCCCTGAGGGATGAGGGAGGGAAAGGATTTTCCTTGCCAGGGGCTGGGGCTCGGGGCTGGCACCTTTGGGGAATGGGCTCAGGGCTGGGCCCTTTGCAGTCCTGACACACAGCCAGGCTTCCTCAGCACCGGAGCCACCTGCACCTTCCTTTTCCCTACCTGCCATCACTGCCTCCTGCTTCCTGCTCCCCCCACACCCTGCAGGGGACGCTTTCTCAGGGCTGTCCCTCAGGGGCACCCAGGCACACAGCAAGAAATTTTGGACTTGGACTGTGCCTTGGACTTTCTTGTTGAGAAAGAAGCTTCTGAAGCTTCTGAGCCCGGGGAGCTCCCTGGTGCTGGCAGAAGCTGCGGCTGGCAGGAGACAGGGAGCACGGGGCAGGGTCCTGGTGCTGGTGAGAGTTGGATGAATGACTCAGGGCAGCTCACATCTCCAGCTGATGCCCAGAATATTTCTGAGGGGACTTTTCAGGAGTCCCTTCAGGACAGGGCTTTCATGCTCCAGTCTGGGCTCTCCTCAGGCTCTTCTTCCACTTCTCTCTGGCTCAGCTTAGGGGGATGGAAACTCAGATATGCAGGGGAGAGCAGGGCCTGAGACTCCTCTAGCATCACCTGGAGGGGGAATGGGAACCTCGGAACCTGCCTCCACCCATCCCCCCCCAAGCAGTTCAGCTCAGGCTCACCTTTCCATTGTTTTTAGGTGTTATGTGCCCTGTTCTTTAGCCCCTGGCCCCCCCCCCGGATGGCTGCAGGGCAGAGCTGGGCACCCAGGGGTTGGGCTCTGTGAGCAGGGGCAGGAAGGGAGACGGGGCCAAAGAACTAGGTCCTGGCTGGGGCAGCTCCAGGCAGCAGATGTGTCCATGGCAAGGAGGTATCCATCTTCCCTCTGCCCTCTGGAGCTCTGGGAAATGCCCTCTGTGAGGCTGGGGAGGAGTTGACCCTCCCTTCATCAGACCAGCTCCCCCTTCTCTGCATGCAGCCACAGGCAATCCTCTTGCCTTGCTCTGTTCTCCCCGAGTGCAGCAGAAATGCTGAGGGCTCGAGACATCCAAGAACATTCCACAGGAGAGATGGGGAGAGCTGAAATAAAAACCCAAACCTCCCTGAAACAGCCTTTTTCCACCCTGGTTCCTTTGTACTGGGAATGCAGATGCAGGCGACCCCTGTTGTTTAGCACTGCTTTCATGTGACAAACTTTACCACTAACAGTATCTCTTTCTTGGGTGTTCCTATTGAGCTGCAGTCTGCACTCCAGAAGGAAAGAGATGAGAGCAGAATAGTTGGAGAGACCACATGTCTCTACTGCTTTACCAAACTGACCCTTTTCCTCCAGATTTCCCTTAAAGGCCAGCAGATATCTCAGGCATATCTGCCTTTAAAATACTCATCATTATTTTTTGGGTAAGTAGAAGAGAAAAAATGAAATCTTTCCCTTCAGGTATGATCTGCAGGCTGGTACATTGGGGGTAAAAATTCTAAGATATTCGTGGATGTCTAGAGTGGATTTAAACTGAATTGCCCCCGTGTTCCTTTTTACCAATTTCTTTTGGGCAGGACTGACACCTGCATAGCCAAGAGTGCCGCCCTTTCTCCATATGACCCCATCAGCCAGCACCAACCACAGCTCATGAATGGGACTTGCCAAAATTCTTCCTCTATGGAGCAAGATGCTTTGGGGATTTCTGTGAGCAACTAAATAGATCTGCCAAGAAAATTCTGACATTACTTATTTAAGATTTTCTTTCTCTGACAGTGCACTATGCCCAGAGGCATCAGATGCCCAACAGCAGCTCCATCAGCTCCTTGCATTTGCAGACAGGCGGGAACTACAGCTCTTGATCTTCTGGCTCTTCCTGGGCATCTACCTGGCTGCCCTCCTGGGCAACGGCCTCATCATCACCACCATCGCCTGTGATCACCACCTCCACACCCCCATGTACTTCTTCTTCCTCAACCTCTCCCTCCTTGACCTGGGATCCATCTCCACCACTCTGCCCAAAGCCATGGCCAATTCCCTCTGGGACAACAGGGACATCTCCTACAAGGGATGTGCTGCACAGATCTTCTTCTTTGCCTTCTTCATCATAGCTGAGTTTTCTCTCCTCACCATCATGTCCTACGACCACTACGTGGCCATCTGCAAACCCCTGCACTACGGGACCCTCCTGGGCAGCAGAGCTTGTGTCCACATGGTAGAAGCTTCCTGGAGCCCTGGGTTTCTCACTGCTCTGCTGCACACAGCCAATACATTTTCCCTGCCCCTCTGCCAGGGCAATGCCCTGGACCAGTTCTTCTGTGAAATCCCCCAGATCCTCAAGCTCTCCTGCTCACACTCCTATCTCAGGGAACTTGGGCTTTTTGCTTTCAGTGCTTTTCCTTTTTTTAGCATGTTTTTTATTTATAGTGTTCTCATATGTAGAGATATTCAGGGCAGTGCTGATGATCCCCTCTGAGCAGGGACAGCACAAAGCCTTTTCCACGTGCCTCCCTCACCTGGCTGTGGTCTCCCTGTTCATTAGCATTGGCATCTTCGCCTTCCTGAAGCTCCCTCCATCTCCTTCCCATCCCTGGACCTGGTGGTGTCATTTCTGTACTCGGTGGTTCCTCCAGCAGTGAACCCCCTCATCTACAGCATGAGGAACCAGGAGCTCAAGGGTGCTGTGTGGAATGTGGTGATAGGATTGTTTTCATAAACAAGAAAATAACAGTTTTTTATGCATATCATCGGTAATTCATCCCAAATCATTCATAATGTCCCTGATCACAGACTCAGCCTTTCACTCATGATGGTGGAGGCTTTTGGCTCTTTTTTACATGTAATAATGCTGTGCTAAAAGAAATCTCTTTGTTTGTACCATTTTGAGCTCTGCATCTTTCTTTTCTTGTGTTAATAGGAGGCTTTTGGAAATGCTTTTAAGTAAGATTTTTGGTCTCTGAGCAATGAAATAAATAAAGGACCCAGCAGTGACTTCTTTACCTGATGTCCTTTTTCTGATATTCCGCTGGTGTAAGGGTTGGATCCAGCTACACCTGGAGTCTTCTAAGGAGGAGTTAAGAAAGCAAGGGGGTTCATTCTGACTCTTGTAACTCAGCGGGAGGTCCTTCCTCAGTCTTTTCCTTCATCCCTGAACAAATTATTATAACTCTGTCCTGGCTCAAATTCCACTGTGTTCTACAAATCAGTGCCTCAGATGCCCATGTTAGCCACTGCAATTTAAACACCTACACATCCCTTTCACATAGTCAGAGAGCAATACTTGACATCAAATCCTATTAAGTCACAACTTGTATATTAAAATCACCTCTTCCTGGTATTTTTGTCACACAACAAAGGTTAGGATGACTGGGACAGATGTCCATGTTTGTTTTGAAGAATTTTCAGATCATGGAACAGATCCTCCTGGAAGCAGTATCAAAATGTATGGGGCAGAGGGAGGTGATCTGAGGCAGCTAACACATCTTCACAAAGAGCAAACTGAGCCTCACCAATCTCCTGGCCTTCTGCCATGGAGTAATTACAGAAGTGGAGAAGGGAAGAGCTGCAGACATCTACCAAGGCTTGATAGGATCCCCTACAAAATTCTCATTGCTAAATTGGAGCAACATATGTTTCATGGATGAAGAGTATGATGAGCAAGGAAACGGCTAGATGACAGAAAGTTATGGTGAGTGGTGTTGGGAGTTTTTGGAAGAAAACGGACATGTGAGCAATCCTGACTATTTAGCTTTAGCCAGAGTGAGCTAAAGGCCTTGAGGCCCAGCTGCAAGGTTATTAACAGATCAGCTATGTGCAAAAGATAAGGGAGTTGGCAGCAGAAAAGTAGAATAACAGTATGGGAAAGCATCGCATAGACAGCACATAAACAGTTGTTTTTAACCAGTTCTGAGCTCCTGAGAAGAAGAAAGTTACAACAGATAAAAAGTTGCAAAAAGGATGCCTGCGATCAACAAAGCAGGACAAGGATGATAAGCAGTACCCTATTGCAACGCGACAACAGGTGTGTGAACACCAACATGCAGCCAATCAACATAAGCCACGAAGGTGCTAAGACCATATAAATGTAACGCTTTGCTTAATAAAATTGAGCTTTGTTGCTAACTCATATTGAGTCGTCTCTTTGCTCCGTAAGCCCGCACCATCCGACACAGAGGGATGCTTTTAATGAAGGATGTCCCTTCTGATTGTAAAGATACCTTCTAAATAGTAGTGGATGTCCCCAGTACTAATTAACATCTTCATCAGTGACAGGGATGGCAGGAACAAGGGATTCCTCAGAAAGTTTGCAGATGACACCAAGCTCAGTGGCACAGTTGATTCACTTGAGTATAGGGATGACAGCCAGAGGGACCTGGACAGATTTCAGTAGTAGGTCTGTGTAATCTTCATGAAGTTCATAAAGGCCAAGTGCAAGGTCCTGTTCCTGGGAGGAGGAAATCCCCACTGTCAGTAAAGACTGAGAGATGAATGATTGAGAGCAGCCCTGCAGAGAATGACTTGGGGATCCTAGTGGGTCAAATTTTTTATGACAGGGTAACCCACCTAGCTGATCAAGGGAAGCACGTGGATGTAATATTTCTGGACTTCAGGAAGGCTTTTGGTACTGTCTCTCATAGCATCCTCCTGGATAAAATGTCCATCATACATCTGGACAACCGTGCTATGTGATGGGTGAGCAACTGGCTCACAGGTGGAGCACAAAGAGTGACAGTGAATGGGGTAACCTGCTCCTCATCAAGACATTTAAGCACTGCAGCAGGTCTCCCAGAGAGCTTTTGTCATCTCCATCCCTGAAGCTTTTTGAGCACAAAATTAATAAACCCTGAGCAACTTTCTCTTACCCCAAACCAACCCTGATGAGACCAGGAGGTTGGCCTAGGGACCTCCTGATGATCAGCCCTCTGATCTTCTTTGTGGCCTCCTCTGGACTTGTTCTAACAGCTCCAGGTCCTTTTTGTGCTTGGAGTTCCAGAACTGGACCCAGCACTGCAGTGGGGTCTCACCAGAGTGGAGGAGAGGAGCAGAATCTCCTCCCCTGACCTGCTGGCCATGCTGCTTTTTTTGTAGCTTAGGACATGCTTGGCTTCCTGGGCTGCCAGCACACCTTGCCAGCTGGTGCTGAGCTTTTCATCAACCAGCACCCCCAAGTCTTCCTTCTCCTCAGTGCTGCTCTCAATCCATGCTCTACCCAACCTGTATTTGTGCTGAGGATTGACCCAACCGAGGTGCAATACCTTGTGCTTGTCATTGCTGAACCTCATGAAGTTTTAATGGGCCTACCTCTCCATCCTGTCCCTTTGCCTGGACAGTCTGTGTCTGGAAAGGTGACTTTAGAAATGGTCACTGTATCACCACCACCACCAGGAAAAAATCTTTCTTGAGGCTTTGACCTTGGTTTGCTCCTCATCCCATTGTGTGGTAGCCAGGAGGTGGTGTACATTTTCTGACATTATTGAACTTCACAGCCCACTGTCCCCAGGAAGAATCCTGGCCCACAGTGAAGGATGGGCTCTGCCTTCCCATTGCCTGGGGTTCAGAGAGTGGCCTCACTGCTTCATAAAAAAAAAATAAATTAAAGCCACCTTTCCAGAGCTCTTTCCTCCCTGCAATCATGGCCTCCAGTGATCTGCTCTAACAAGGCCATGGGGAGGCTCTGGAAGCAATGGCCCTCAGTGGGGCCAATCAATGCTTCAAGGTACTTTCAGGTTCCATTCTGACTTCTGGAGCACTGTGTTCATTCATCTCTCAGCACCTGAGGATCATGGACTCAGCACCAAACACACCCTGGGGCTCATTGAAATACAGAGAGCACTAAAGGGCCATGGGAATCCATAGGACTCCATGGGATATTCTTCACATCTTCCAGACTTGTACAGCTAATTGGAGAGGTTTTCCCGTAGTAGTTAAGGAGGAACATTTCATAGAATCATAGAATAATAGAATTAGCTGGGTTGGAAGGGACCTCAGAGATCATCGAGTCCAACCCTTGAACCACCGTTGCGGTTGCTAGACTATGGCACTGAGTGCCACATCTAGTCTCTTTTTAAGTATCTCCAGGGACGGAGAATCCACCACTTCAGTAGGCAGCCCATTCCAATGCTTGATCACTCTCTTCATAAAGAAATTCTTTCTAATATCTAACCTAAACTTCCCTTGGCACAACTTAAGACCATGCCCTCTTGTCTTGTTGAAAGTCGTCTGGGAAAAGAGACCAACGTCCACCCGGTTACACCCTCCTTTAAGGTAAATGTAGAGAGCAATGAGGTCTCCCCTGAGCCGCCTCTTCTTTAGGCTGAACAGCCCCAGCTCCCTCAGCCTCTCCTCATAGGGTCTGTGCTCAAGTCCCTTCACCAGCCTGGTTGCCCTCCTTTAGACCTGCTCCAGGACCTCGATATCCTTCCTGAACTGAGGGGCCCAGAACTGGACACAGGACTCGAGATGTGGCCTCACCAGCGCTGAGTACAGGGGCAGAATCACTTCCTTGGACCTGCTGGCGACGCTGTTCCGGATACAGGCCAGGATGCCATTGGCCTTCTTGGCCACCTGGGCACACTGCTGGCTCACGTTTAGCTTCCTGTCGATCCAGACTCCCAGGTCCCTTTCTGCCTGGCTGCTCTCCAGCCACTCTGTCCCCAGCCTGTAGCGCTGCATGGGGTTGTTGTGGCCAAAGTGCAGGACCCGGCACTTGGCCGTGTTAAACCTCATCCTGTTGGAATCAGCCCAACTCTCCAGTCGGTCCAGGTCCCTCTGTAGAGCCCTCCTGCCTTCCAGCTGATCGACACTCCCCCCCAGCTTAGTGTCGTCTGCAAACTTGCTGATGATAGACTCAATCCCCTCATCTAGATCATCAATGAAGATATTGAACAGAACCGGGCCCAACACTGATCCCTGGGGGACACCACTAGTGACCGGCTGCCAACTGGATGCAGCCCTGTTCAGCACCACTCTCTGGGCCCGGCCCTCCAGCCAGTTCCTAACCCAGCACAGGGTGCTCCTGTCCAAGCTGCGGGCTGCCAGCTTTTTCAGGAGGATGCTGTGGGAGATGGTGTCAAACGCTTTGCTGAAGTCCAGGTAGACCACATCCACAGCCTTCCCCTCATCCACCAGTCGGGTCACCTGATCATATAAGGAGATCAGGTTGGTCAGACAGGACCTGCCCTTTCTAAACACGTGCTGTCTGGGTCTGATCCCTTGCCCATCCTGCAGGTGCTGTGTGATTGCACTGAGGATGATCTGTTCCATGACCCTGCCAGGCACTGAGGTCAGGCTGACGGGCCTGTAGTTTCCTGGGTCCTCTTTCCGGACCTTTTTTTGGATTGGCGTGACATTCGCCAACTTCCAGTCATCTGGGACATCCCCAGTGAGCCAGGACTGCTGGTAGATGATAGAGAGAGGCCTGGCGATCTCTTCTGCCAGCTCTCTCGTCACCCTTCGGTGAATCCCATCCGGTCCCATAGACTTGTGGGGATCCAAGCATCTCAGTAGGTCAATTTAATTTAATACTGTGCTTCATGAAAACTGTTTGTGGTACTTTTGGGGTCTTTGTTTTTTGGTTTTTTTTAAATATATTTGAAGAGATCATGTCACGATTTTCATTTTAGAGAACAGGTGATAGAAGTTCCCTGAGGTCTCACACTGGGTGGGCAACTTTTCTTCTCACCCCCCCAACCCCACGATTGGTTTCCTGTCCCACCTGGGACTTCCATCCCTGGTCCTTGCATCAGACTTCTCCTCTCCTCTCTGCAGCTGGAGGTTACAGCTCCACTGCACCACCTCCCACATGCTCTCCTTAGAGAACTGACTGCACACGGGCACAGCAGGAGTTTTCCTTTGTGCAAGCCAAGAAAAGTCAAACAGAGAAAGTGAAAAAGAATCTGATCAGAAATGGTTTAGAGAGACAGATGGGAAAAGAGAGATGTGATCATCATGACAGAGGTGGCTAAAGAGACAATCAGGCTGCTGAAAGACAGGCGAGCTTTGAACAACCTGCTGCTCAAAGCAGCACCCAGGGGAGAGGCATCTGAATGACCAAAGAATATTCTTCTCGCTGGAGACTTGAGCAGCCATCTTTATAGAAGCATTGGCACAGGCTGCCAATGGAGGAGTCTCCATCCCTGGAGGCGTCCAACAAAGGGACAGCTGTGGTGCTTGGGGAGATGATGTGGTGGTTTCGGGGGTGTAGGACTGACACTTGGACTCGGTGATCTTGAAGGTCTTTTCCAGCCATGATGGTTCCCTGATTCCGTGATTCTTCAGGCATGTTCCAGCTCCTGTCTGGGCACACCCGACCCGGCTTCCAGGTTACAATGGGACCCTTTTCTTTTTTTCTTTTTTTTTTTTTTTCTTTTCTTAATCACTCTCTCTCCAAGGTGACTAATTTGTGTAAAAGCTCTCTTCTTGCAAACTTGTTTTTCCTTTTTAAAGGTGGCGTTATTGTCTCCTTCCCTAAAATAAATCTTTTTAATTTGTTTAAATCATAAAGCTTGTTATTTTTGTAAATTCGGGAGAAGTCTATGAGTAGTGGCTGTTTTTTCCTCACAATCAAAATATAAAATAATAGCTCGGATCATAACACTTCTGTCTCAAGATAAGTAAAAGTGTAGGTCTTGTTCTCAAAACAAGGCACTGCCAAGGCTAATAAGGCACCGAAAGAATATGAACACCTGCACAAAGACAACATAAAAATGCCACAACCAGCAGAAAAGGGAAAAATTATGGCTAGGGTCTAATTTTGCTCTGTAACAAAATAATGAAGGCGAAAACAAGAAAGATAAAAAGTTCAAGTTTGAGGAAGACTTCTTACTTCATCCAAAGACCCCCTGAAGACCCCTCGATATCTCCCCAAGAGAGAACTCTGCCAGGACTCTGCCCGACCTCCACCCAGACTCCGCCTGTCATGAATATTATCATTACATGTTGCAATCTTACGAATATGCATGTAACCTCCCCTTTAACTCTATAAATAGCCTAACGCTTTCCCCTGACGGGTGAAACTCTTTGTCTAGCGTGAGCTGGGAGTTTCCCAGATCCGAAAATAACTACCTTTGCTGTTTAAAGGCTCAAAACTCTGTCTCTAAACACTTTTGCTGGCCTTTTTGGGCTTCAGTTTCCTGGTGGGTGTTGTTAATTTTTCGCATATATTGCTGAGGAGTAAGACAGAGACCACACTGGTGAAGATGAGCACTCTTCTTGGGAGATGCAGAGCTGCTCTTGGTACAGAGAGCACCCCCACTTCTGCCTCCACAGCCACTGCTCAACCCCACAGACAAGGGCATCAGGGATTCAAAGTCCTCCTGGCAAGTAGTGATGGTGCCTCAGTGTCCAGAACTTGTGCCAACACTGTTTCTTGCATTTATAATCCCCCTGTACGGTAGGACAAAAGGCACTTTCAACCCCTTTGTGGATGAAGACATGCTGGGGAAGCCCTTGAGCAACCTCATCTGGTTCAGCCTGCCTTCAGCAGGGCACTCAGACAAGGAGATGCTCAGCGGTCTCTTCCAGCCTGAGGTATTCTGTGATTCAGAATTATCTGGAGGGTCATGGAAATGATCTGTAGGACCATGCAGCAGGAGGAGCATGAGAAGCTCATCCTCAAGCAGCTCCAAGAGACACTACTGCTGACTGAGGCTGATGCTGTGGATGGGATTAAGAAGTGAGTTCCATGGGGACAGGGGCAGGGTTGGCTTCAGCTGAGTGGGTTCATGGAATCATGGAATGGGTTGGGTTGGAACTAGATGATCTTTAACCCTTTCAACCCACCCCATTCCATGATTCCATTGTTTTGTGGCACTGTCCCAGCCAGTTCCAGGCCTGGGAGTCTCCACAGCCACTCCTTACTGCTCCTTGACTGTCAGGAGGGGTGCTTCATGAGCTCTCCTGAAACCTCTGTGACACCATGGGTGATGTGATGGGACTCCTTGAGCAGCCTGCAGTGAGGCTTCTGTCAGTTGTCTCCTGTTTTAAAAACCAATCCCCACCCAGAGTGCAGATATGTGGTTTGTTAAGATCTGCCCAGAAAAGGTGCCAGGAGACATTTCCCCAAAGCCTGAGGCCTTTGGAAAAGACTTTAGGGTTTGCTATGCAGACCAAAGACAAAGTAGAACCTTCAGGGCAGTAAAGGCTGCCCTGGTCATTGTCCTCCTGATTTACACCTGAAAGCACTGATTCAACAGCTTCTTATCTCCAGGCTCCTGAGGTCTTTGTTTTGTGATCAGGTCAGGAAGTGTGTCCTCCCATTCCCTCCTCCCCACCCCTATTACACCAGCCCTTCAGGTTTTTACGCCTGGAATACCCTTTGTGGCTGTTAACCCTTTCCTTTCAACAACAAATCCCCCCTTTGAGACTCATGGGGGTATTTTACACAGCCCATAACCTTCAGTTTTTGTGCTTGTAGAACCATGAATCACAGAATGATTTGGGTTTGAGGGGAGCTGAAAGATCATCTAGCTCCAACCCCCTGCATGGGCAGGGACATCTCCCACTTGGCCAGGATGCTCTAAGCCCCATCTAATCTGGCCTTGATTCTCTGGGAAACCTGGGCCTCTTCCTCATTGCAAAGAATTTCTTCCTCATATCTCAAGTCAATCACCCGTCTTCAAATCTGAAAGCCTTCCCCCCTTGTCTGATCACTCCAAGCCCTTGTCAAAAGTCACTCCTCATACCTCCTCATTTGACGATTCTGTGATAAAATATGCAACCCTTCGAAATTATAAAGCGGGTGACAGGGGATGATTCCCAAAGCTCACACCACTTTGGAGAAGTGTCTCAGGTTGGACAGTTGATCTGTCACCAGAACCCCCTTTTGAGGGGAAAGGGGAGAAGGAGTGGAGCCCTGGGGCTTGCTATGAAACCACATTTAACAGGAGAAGAATAATAATCTAGTATTCACAATGATTACAATGGCTCTAGTGGGAAGGCGATGGTCACGTTTTGCAGACGAGGATATTCCAGGCATGGGAACACTGCCTGGTAGGATGGAACCCACTGGGGAAGGCAGCCATGGAAGAAGCCAAGCCATCCCCCCAAACTTCAGTCATAGAATGGTTTGTGTAGGAAGGGACCTTGAAAGGTTATCTAGTCCAACTTCCTGCTCTACAGGGAGGGTACTGGTGGTCATACTGTAGAACACTGGGGTTGGCCAGATAGGAGCAAATGCCCTGGACTTAAGATCATGGTCACATGGATCCCTCATTCCAGAGCTGTGGAGAACCAAATACAACACTTCTGATCTCCCTTGCTCTCAAATAGTCTGCAGCCTACCAAAACTTGAGGTTATGTGAAGAGAAAAAATATTTTAGAATGAATTCACTTCTATGAAGAGGAACAAGCTGAGTGTTAAATGGAAATGAAGGAAAAACCTTCAGGGCAGTACCCACTGGGTTGGTCATTGTCTCCCTAAATTTATACCTGAAAGCAGTGAATTTACAGCCTCTTATCTCCAGGGCCTGGGGGCTTTGTGTTGAGGTTGGGTCAGCCCCACCCAGCTGTGATATGTCCCCTCCCCCTGCCCATGCCACAAGCCTGATGTCCCCAACCCCCCCCCACCGGACAGAACTCTTCAACCCCTCAAGGACAAAACCCTGGTGTGTCCCCCCCTGCCAACTTCCAGCCTCACACCCTCAGGTCGGGTTCCTCCCTGCCGAGGCCCCTCCCCACCTTTTCTTCCTCCCCCACCGCTTCCCAGGATCCCGCTGCAGCTCCTGGGAGGTTTCGCTCCGATGCCCCGGGGCTGCACCCACACCCCCAGCCCCGCAGCCAGGACCCCCCAACTGCTGACCGCCAGAGCATCACCTCCCCCTCCCCACCGGCCTCGGCTGTGCCCCCCCTGCAGGTAATGGGAGGTGATGGCAGTGGGTGGTTATCCCAGTACTGCCCAAACTGGGGGCGAGCAGCACAAGATGGGGGAGGGAGGATGAGTGTGAGGGGGGAACTAAACTTATGCCTGGGGTGAGGGTGGTGGGATTGGCGAACCTCCAACTCATCTGGAGGGTGAAGGAGCTGTGATTGGGTCTCCCCCTTCCTCACCCAGGGATTCCCAACTCCTTCTGGTTTGGAGGGCTGTGATAGGGGATCCCCAAGTCATCCCAACGGTTTGGGCGCTGCAACTGGGGACCCTCAAAAAGCCCTGGAGCCAGGGGTAATGATTTCAAGTCCAGAATACTTCAAGGGAACTTCATTATCCCGGGCCTCAGAAGCCACTATTGGGGACTCCCAAAACATCTCTGGGGACCCAAACTCATCCCAGTGGACGACAGCTCATCCTGCATGTGGGTTTTATGGGGGAACCCCAGGTCATGGTGGGGATTTGATGTCACAGTGGAGAACACTAAATCATACCAGAGATGTTTGATTGCATGTACGGACCCCTAAATTACCTCAAGGGTTGTTGACAGAAATAGGGGAGAAGTAAAATATCTCATGGAGTGTAAGTGCAAATAAGTGATCCCAAGTCACACCAGGACAGCTCGGATCTGGTCCAACAGTGACACCATCACACAGGCACCATGTCCTACACTTGCCCTGACTGTGGGAAAGGTTTTAGCAGGAGATGGCATTTTATCCAGCATCAACGGATCCATACGTGTGAGAAACACTTTAAATGTTCCAAGTGTGGGAAGGAGTTTAGCTGGAGTTCTAGTTTATCACGGCATCACTGCATCCACACGGGAGAGAGACCCCATAAGTGTCTGGAGTGTGGGAAGGAGTTTACCCAGACTTATGCATTATCACGCCATAACCTCATCCATACAGGAGAGAAGTTGTATCCCTGCACTCAGTGTGGGAAAGCCTTCAACAACAGGACCTCTTGGATTCATCACCAACATGTCCACACTGGGGAAAAACCCTACACATGTCCCCAGTGTGGGAAGAGCTTCACAGCCAGCTCGGGTCTCACCCAACACCTACGGATCCACACGGGTGAACGTCCCTACAAGTGTGCTGACTGTGGGAAGAGCTTTGCCAGGAGCTCTCATCTCATCAGGAATCGTCTCATCCACACAGGGGAGAAACCCTACTCGTGTCCCCAGTGCTCCAAGAGCTTCAGGCGAGGGTCCCATTTGCTGAATCATCAGCACCTCCATAGGGGTGAACAAACCTAAAGCTGCTCCCAGTGTGAGAAGAGTTTTTACTGGATCTATGATCTCATCTCTCATCACCAGACCTACCAGGCCACTTCTTTTTCCAAGCTTTAGAGTTTCCAAGCTTCCACCTCTTTAGATTCTTTGAAAACAAACAAGGTAGAAGAAGGAAGTGATTATCACGATGACACACTCCTCAGGGGAGGTGTCTGAATGGGCCCAGGTCTATCTCTTTTTTTATTTAGGGAACACCCATATGGAGCATTTTAGAGTGAATTTGCAGTAGGACTTGGAAAGAAAAAAGGACTGAAAATTTGGGATTGTGACATTTTGAGTCGAAAAGAAACTTTTTCCACTCGGATGAACTTTTAAGGAAATTTAGATGCAGAAATTAGACTTTACACTTCAGTGTCCAGATGATTGTGGCTGCAAAACTGGGTGGAGATAAACTAGCCTGAAGTTCGATACCATTTGGGGGTTGTTTTTTATTAATAATGTAATATATGATTGTATTATATGTTAATGAATTTGTAGTCCTAACCAGTAAAATTCAGAATTAAACTGAGAAAGAAGTGAATATGGGGCTAGACAAAGCAGTTGAGACATGGAATTTTCCACTGAAACAGTGAGAACAAAACAAGGCCCTAACGAGGCTAACCTCTGTCTCAAAGATAATTAAAAGTGTAGGTCCTGTTCTTAAAACAAGTCACTGCCAAGGCTAACAAGGCATCAAATGAATGTGAACATCTGCACAAGAACATAAAGATGTCACAACCAGCAGATAAGGAGGAAGTTATGGCTAGGGTCTGATATCGCCTTGTAACAATATAATGAAGTCAGCAAAATCAAGAAAGGTAAAAAGTTCAAGCCTAAGGAAGACCTCTTACTTCATCCAAAGACCCCCTGATGACCCCCGTATATCTCCCCAAAAGAGGACTCTGCCCAGACTCCACCTATCATGAATATTATAATGGCATGATGTACTCCCTATGAATATGCATGTAAACCCACCTCTTTTTGAATATTCATAAAATTGTAATTAATAAAAGGTAATTCTAGAGTTTTACAGGGGTGTGTGTGAGTGGAGCGGAGACTCCCCATGCACCCAGTGCTGTTTTGCTTATTGCAATTTCAACTTTATTAATCAATTTCGATTTTATTAATTAAATTAAACCATTAACAGAATATTGAGTCTCGGTTCATTTTTATTAATAAGATACTCAATAAAATTTTACAAATGTACAACGGAGCAATCTCTCATGGCTGTTGGGGTACAAAGGTTTGGAGAATGCTTTGGGTGCTTTGTGGTTTGGACCCGTTCCCCAAAAGGGTGAGGCTCTCTGTGGAGTCTCGAACCCGGGGCCTTCATCATTGCAGTACTGGGTCTTAACCAGCTGCGCCACGAGAGCCTCACCTTAGAGGCGATGAGCCCTAGTGGCGCAATGAAGGTAATACAGTGCTCAGAGAGCTACTGGTCTCTCTCGTCTAACCCAAGAGTGAGCTAGTCTGTGGGCGTGAGTTTCACCTTTTATTGGCCCCCTGGTCTTGCACATGCTCAATAGGGGGCCTGCCCTGATTGGGCACAGGTGGATTTGATACCGGCTCACACCCACTTCTCGTTAATCAGAGGCGTCTGATTGTTTTGTTCCATTACACTTAGCTGAAAGCAAAAGTACAAGACAGAAAATTACCTTTATCCTGGCCCAAACCAGAACATTTCACCCCTTATTTGTGTCATGCTCCAGTCATTACCATCTCTTATCCCTAAATGCTCCAATACACAAATTATTACTAGTTCTCTATAATAAACTCACTAAGTTAATTTAGTTATGATTGCAGATGTTCATCTACTGTAGCAGACTCTTAAAGCAAGAAATGATTGCAGCAGTTCATGTCCATGGTCCACAAGTTGCAGGTTGCAGATGTTAACTTCAAGGAAGTTACTGGATGCCAGTGAATGAACCCGGTTCTGGTTTCATCACCACAACATTATCCTGAAAACCACTCACAGAACACTTAATTTATGCAACAATTCATGTAACAGCAATGAATGTGGGGCAAAAATTCATGAACCCCAAAATTCCATTCTTTACTGATTGAGCTAGCCAATTAAAAATCATGTATTCTCACCTAGTGCTTGATTACCTTGTAGTACACATTGTGCTTCTCCATCTTCTATCATCAGCCACCAAGTGTGTCCAGGCCCTTTAGCAAAAGCAACCTCACGAATGGGTTTGCCTTTGCCCGAGTCTGGACAAATCCAGTTTTCCCCAGCAGAATCTTTTCATGCACCACAGGCACTTTGTCCTCATCTACTGTGTGTGGAAGGTCTGACTGAGAAGGACTAGCTTGATTGATGGTTGGACCCCTGGTGTTAAATAAATAGTGGCTTTTGCCAAGTGCTTGTCCCAGTTTTTAAAGGTTCCACCACCCATTGCCTTAAAGGTAGTTTTTAACAGTCCATTGTACCTTTCAATTTTACCTGAGGCTGGTGCATGAGAGGGGATATGGTATCCCCACTCAATACCATGTTCTTTGGCCCAGTTATTAATAAGACTATTTTTGAAATGAGTTCCATTATCTGACTCAATTCTTTCTGGTGTACCATGTCTCCACAAGACTTGTTTCTCTAGGCCCAGGATGGTGTTCCGGGCTGTGGCATGAAGCAAAGGATATGTTTACAGCCATCCTGTACTTGCCTCCACCATTGTAAGCACATAGCGCTTACCGTGGCGGGTTTGAGGCAGTGTGATGTAGTCGACTTGCCAGGCCTCCCCATACCTATATTTTGACCATCTCCCTTCATACCACAGAGGTTTCAACCTTTTAGCTTGCTTAATTGCAGCACATATGTCACAATCATGGATAACTGCACAATAGTGTCCAAAGATAAATTCACCCCTCGGTCACAAGCCCATCAATATGTTCCATCCCTGCCTTGATGACCTGAAGTGTCATGGGACCATCTAGCTAAAACCAGTTCACCTCTATGGTCTCAGTCCAGATCCATTTGGAACACTTGAGCAGCCTCATCTGCTCGGTGGTTGTTTAAATGTTCCTCAGTAGCTTGATCTGAAGGTACATGGGCATCTACGTGATGTACTTTTACATCAAGTTTCTCTAAGCCAGCAGCAATGTCTTTCCACAGTTGCCACTTGTTTTCCTTCCACTGCTTTAACCAGCCCCATAAGGCATTTGCTACTACCCGTGACTTAGTATAAAATCTCAGCCACTTTTCTTGTTCAGCAATGTCCAAAGCCAATTGGATGGCTTTCACCTCTGCAAATTGACTTGATTCACCATCTCCTTCATCTGTTTTTGCAACTAGTCGTGTAGGATTCCATACGGCAGCTTTCCACCTTTGATGGCTTCCTACCAGAAAGCAGGATCCATCAGTGAAAAGAGCATTTTGTTTCTCATTCTCTGGTAGTTGATCATATGGTGGGGCTTCTTTAGCCCATTTTACCACTTTTTCTGGTGGCATTCCAAAGTGTGTGCCTTCTGGCCAGTCTGTTACTACTTCTACAATTCCTGGATGATCGAGTCTTCCTATCCTAGCTCTCTGTGAGAGTAAAGCAATCCATTTACTCCAGGTAGCATCGGTAGCATGATGAAGGGAAGATGCTCTACCTGTGAACATAAAGCCCAGTACAGGTAATCGTGGCACCAGGAGGAGCTCTGCTTCAGTACCAATCACTTCTGAAGCAGCTCTAACTCATTTGTATGTGGGCAATATCTCTTTTTCAGTGGCTGTGTAGTTGGCCTCAGAGCCTTTGTGTAGTTTCGACCCCAAAATCCTAGAGGTCGGCCTCGAGTCTCTCCTGGAGCTTTCTGCCAGAGGCTCCATGTAGGACCATCACCTCCATCTCCGGTGTAGAGCACATTTTTGATGTCTGGACCTGTTTGAATTGGTCCAAGGGCCATTGCCTGCACAATCTCCTGTTTAATACTTTCAAAAGCAGCTTGTTATTCTGAGCCCCATTTAAAGTCTTTCTTCTTCCGGGTAACCTCGTAGAGAGGTTTCACAGTCTAATTGTAACCAGGAATATGCATACCACCTGGCTGCCTTTGACTCCAACTCATACTGAAGCTCTAGCATGTCCGGTACAGCAGTACTTAGTGGTGGTGTAACCTTTTTTAGGGCACGATAGTCCACTGTCAGTCTCCACTCTCCATTAGGCTTTGGCACTGGCCATATAAGACTATTGAAGGGTGAGTGAGTCCTGCTGAGCACTCCTTGGCTTCCCAGTTGCCGGATCAGCTTGTGAATGGGGATCACAGCATCTCTGTTGGTGTGATATTGTCGTCCATGCACTATTGAAGTAGCAATTAGTCCAGTGAGGCTCACATCAGCCTTCACAATACTGACTTCTTTAGATCCCCCCGTCACTCCAGAAATAGTGACAGATTCTCTCCCTTTCTGATTCAGTGGCATTAGGGTGCACTGTGCACCAGTGTCCACCAAGGCTTGATACTTTTGTATATGGGGGCACCATCCCTGGAGGTGTTAAAAAGACAGGTACATGAAGCACTACACTGGATGGTTACATGTTGTACAGTGGACAGTTGGACTCTATGATCTTGAAGGTCTTTTCCTGCCTTGATGGTTCTTTGATTCTTGTGATTCCAGTGATGGAGATCTCTATTAATTCATCATCACTGTGTCCAAAATGGCCACTAACGATTGCATCAACCACAAGTCCTTCTCTTTTTGTAAACAGCAGGTTCATTACAGTGTCTTCTCTGGTTGGTTCCCTCACCAGCTGTGTCAGGAAGGTGTCTTCCACAAACCCCAGGAACCCCCAGGACTGTTCCTTCTCCGCTGGGCTGTATTTCCAGAACACGTCTGGGAAGGTGAAGTCTCCCATGAGAACAAGGTCTCAACTATTGTAATAATATTTTATCTGCCTCTTCATACTGGTTGGGTCCTCTAGAGAAGACTCCCACCATGGTATCTGCCTCGTTGCCCTTTTCCCTGATCCTTTCCCATTCACACTCCACCCAATCCTCACCATGGTTCAGCTCTGGGCAATCAAAACTCTCCCTGACACACAGGGCCACCCCACCGCCTCTCCTGCCTGGCCTATTCCTGCACAACAAGGGGCACAAAATGCTGAAGGAGAAGGTGAATGGAGCCAGTTTGCAGAGCTGGAAGCCATCCAGATGGCTGTAGACACTGGGGAAGGAGAAAAGGGGACAGTGCTCCATCTCTGTACTGACCCCTGGATGGCGACAAATGCCCTGTGGGGATGGGTACTGCAATGGGAGCAGAGCCACTGGCAGCATCTGGGCTGCTTTCCCCTGGCAAGATGCTGTGTCCCATCCATAGAACCTCTCTGTAAAAGTCCATCATGTACCTGAGAGGTGGGACAAAGAAGAATATCCAAAGAACAAGCAGGTAGGTCAGGCTGCTAAGGTCAGTGTGGCTCAGGTGGGTCTGGACTGGCAAGATAAAGGTGAATTATTTTATAGCTTGGTGGGCCCAGCAAATCCATCAAAGAATAGATGAAACACACACATGGGGTCATGAGGGAAGGGTGGACTGAGCATGGATGTTATTGCACAGCTGATCCATGAATGTGAAACATCTGCTGCAGTCAAGCACACCAACTTGATCTCTAGGTACTATTCATAAAGTTGTTTAACTCTGAAAGACATCAGCCACACTCAGGGTGGTTTTGGTTCCTACTAATGGGACCACACAGGTTTTGACATCCCAAGAACAGTAGAAATTTTCAGTACTTAAACTATTATAATTAGTAATATGGAGAATGAGAAGATGACTAATTATGCCTCCTCATTAAAGGAGAAAAAGGGAAAAGCAAAATTAGAACATTTCCAGAAGATGATACTTGAAGTACAGAGATGGATCTTGAACCAGTTTCTCCTAATAAAAAAAGTGAAAAATGTAAATAACAGTATGTAGAATGTGTCACCTGAACTATGGATGTGATGTTCATAGTGGTTGCAGGTCCCAAGTCAGTGTCACCATCAGTGCCACAAAGCACAGCCCAGTGATGCCCTTAAGCAGATTGCAGAGCTGACATCCACCATAAAAAGGAGTGAGGAAGTTGTGGCATCCCACAGCTCTAAGAACAGCTCTGAGACCAAACCAACCAACACGGCGACAAGCTTAAACCCATATAGGGAATAATTAAAACTAATTTGTTTTAACACACTCGGATCAGATCTGTTGTTATCTCAGCCCTTTGTGCCCCACTTTGGGCCCAAATAAAGACTATTGAGATTGAACTCCAGACACTGAGCAGCATGCAGCCATTCTGCTTTCCCCCAGCAGAAGGGTGAAAGAGAAGAAAAGATTGAGACAAGAAAAGTTTAATGATTGATGTGAAAGCAAATTACGTAATAATAAGATTAAAATATATTGTAATTTTTAGTATATATATTATAAGAGGTTAATAAAAGACCCTTTCAGTTATTTTCCATTTGTCTCCTCTTTTCTCATTCCCATTCCTCTCGCCTATGCTGCTGCTCTCTGCTTCAGCTAGTCAAAGCTCACAAACATTTCAGCACTCTGATTGCCTCCTTAGCCAACTCTGTCATTGTGTTTTTGTCCATCTTTTTGTGTCTCCTGACACAAAGGAATTCTCATAAGATTATCCCTTCTAGAAAGGTGACCTCATGAGGGGCAGATCATACTTAGCATATGGTTGAGGAGTGTGTTTGGCCATGAAACTTTATCATGCTTTGCTTTGCTTTGTTTGCAAAGAGGAAAACTCCTGCTGTGCCTGGGTGCAGCAGTTCTCTAAGGAAAAGAGGGGGGAGCTGGTGCAAAGGAGCTGTACCATCCAGCTGCAGAGACCAGGGGAAAAGTCTGATGTGAGAAGTGATGCAAGTGCCAGGGGCCAAGGAGAGCAGTGGTGGGGTTGGGGAGGTGAGGAGCAAGGGTATCCATCCAGGGTCAGACCTCAAGGAGCTGCTTCTCCTTCTGGGGCAGACCTCCTGAGGAGACCCTCTGGGTCATTATCACTTGGAAAATGCTATGAGAACCTCTCCACTGAAGTACAAAGTAATGAAATACTTCCTTTCAAATAAGAGTGCAAATGTGCACTTTGAAATCTTCCTCCTGATAACCACCGGGAAAAAATTAAAAACTCCAAGGAGCTCTATAGGTCTTGAAGACATGAAGGAAAAAACAAAAGATAAACAGCTTCTTTGGGCTTTTGAAGCTCATTACATGAACTTCGGATATTGAGAGAAGAATGAAAAAAATCTCTGATAAAGTCAAAGTCAGAAGCAAAACCCAAAATACCTTCACACACTGATGGTTGCCACTGAGCCTGCCAGAGCCTCCCCATGGCCTCGTTAAGAACAGATCCCTGGAGGCCATGATTGCAGGAGGCAAAGGCCCTGTGCTGGTGGCTGTAATGCTGAGAAAAGCCTTTGGTTTGTTGGATGCAGCAGAAAAGCCGAGCCCTGACCCCAGGCCCTGGGAAGGCAGATCCTGAGAGCCTTAATAGAAAGTTTCCTCTCACCAGCCTTGGTGGCCCAGGACACTGCTATGACCAAGGGGACAATGACCTCACTCCTTGACAGAGCCCTTGGCCACCTCTCCTGCAGGCTGTCCTACATTGTCCATGTGTAGTGAAATGAGGCAACCAGGTGCCACTAATTCACTAATTGCCAGGGAGTGGGCATGAGCTTGTGTTAAGCCCACCTGTGCCTAATTAGGGTGGGCCCCCACTGTGCATGAGCAGGATTAGGGGGCCAATAAAAGGTAAGGCCTGAATTCACAAACTCAGCTCATGCTGGAACTCACAATCTTGGCATGCTTGGCTTTAACTGCTTCCTTCAGCACTGCACTACCTTCATTGCTCCACTAGAGCTCATCGCCATCAGGGTGAGGCTTGAGTGGCGCAGCCAGTTAGCACGCTGTTATACAGACAACCTGAGCAATGCTGAGGCCGCGGGTTCGAGACTCCTCAAAGCCTATTGGCCCCCTAATCCTGCTCGTGTGCAGTTAGGGCCTGCCTTAATCAGGCACAGGTGGGCTTAACACAAGATCATGCCACTCCCTGGGAATTAGTGGCACCTGGTTGCCTCATTTCACTACACGTATGGATCCGTAGGTGATAGGAAATACCTGAGCTGGCTGTGAAGCTCTTTTCCACACTGGGGACATGTGTAGGGTTTTTTCCCAGTGTGAACATATTGGTGATGAATCCAGGAGGTGCTATGTTTGAAGGCTTTCCTACAGTGAGTGCAGGGATACAAGTTCTCTCCTGTATGGATGTGGTGATGTTTTGATAAATTGGAACTCTGGGAAAACTCCTTCCCACACTCCAGACACTTATAGGGTTTCTCTCCTGTATGGATGCGGTGATGCTCTGATAAACTGGAACTCTGGGTAAACCCCTTCCCACACTCGGAACATTTAAAGGGTTTTTCACCAGTATGGATGCGTTGATGCTGGATAACAGCTGATCTCCATCGAAAACCTTTCCCGCAGTTGGAGCAGGTGTAGGACATGGTGCGTTGTGATCGTGTCACTGATGCACCAGATCCAAGCTGTTGCTAAACCCTCTCCTGCAGTAAGGACATCTCTGGGGTCTCTCACCCCGATGGATTTTCTGATTGTGGAGATGAGCTGAGCAGATCCTAAACCTTTCTCTTGCATTGCTGCCGATGTCAAATTTTAAGCCTGTATGGATTCAATTATTTTTATCAAAAATCACCTTTGACTGAAAAGCTTTTCTTTTCCTTAGGGCACACAGAGAGGTTTTTGCCCAGATGGAGTCACACCGTCTTTGGGAAAGAAGCCCAAGTGTGCTAACAAAGTAGAGTTTCGGGTTTTGTGTGGTGGGGGCAGCCAAAACTTATATTAAACCTACTGTGGGTGAAAACAGACTGTGAGGTCGAATAGGGAGGTTACACATAGAGTTGGACACCCAATGATCATCCTTTACTTCATCTTTAGGAGCTACACTGGCACCCAAAACCCAAAGGGGCCACTGTGTGGAGCAGGGGTGCTGGGGTTTTGAGCTACTCCTGGCTTGAGCTGTGATGACCCAACCGTACTGACACTGCAAGAAGTAATTTAGGACTCACCCATTGCTGTCTTAAACCCCTGGGGTGATTTCAGGGTCTTATATCTCACTCAACCACCTCGATATGAGTTTGGGTCCCCTGTCATGGTACCAAATCCCACCAGGACCTTGGATTTCCCCGTATGACACCCACATACAGTATGAGCTGTCATCCACTGGGATGAGTTGGGGTCTGCTGAGATGTTTTCGGAATCCCCAGTTGTGGCTCCTGACCCCTGGGATTTTCAAGTCCCCTGGAAGTATTCCGGACTTGCCGTTATTAGCCCCTTGCTCCAGGGTGATTTAAAGGTCCCCAGTTTCAGCACCCAAACCGTTTTGATGACTTGGTGATCCGTCACAGCCCTGTTCACCAGAAGGAGTTGGGAATCCCCGGATGAGGTGGGGGACACCCAATCACAAGCCCCCCCCCCCCCCCTGATGCCTCCACCCCTCCTTAAAAGAGTTGGGGGGGTCACCATATCCCACCACCCTCAACCCCAGGGATAAGTTTTAGTTCCCCCCTCTCACCCATCCTCCTCCCTCCTCCATCTTTGTGCTGCTCACACCCATTTGGGGCAGGTACTCGGGTTAACCACCCAACCTCCCATCACCTCCCGGTCCCTGGCAGGGGGAGCACAGTTACAGGCCAATTGGGAGGGAGGGGGGCAATGCTCTGGCGGTCCAAGCAGTTTGGGGGCCCGGCTGCGGGGTGGGGTGTGGGTGCAGCCCCGGGGCGGCAGAGTGAAAGCTCTGCGAGAATGTCTGTAGCGCGATCGCGGGAAGTGGCCAGGGGGAGGAAGGAAAGGTGGGGAGGGACCCGACCTGGGGGTGAGGTTGGAAGTTGGCAGGGAGGACACACCAGGGTTGGTGATCCCGTGGAGGAGTTGGGGACATCAGGCTTGTGGCATGGGCAGGGAGAGGGGACACATCACAGCTGGGTGGTGCTGACCCAACCTCAACACAAAACCTGTGGGCCCTGGAGGTAAGAGGCTGTTAATTCACTGCTTTCAGGTGTAAACTCAGGGGGACAATGACCAACCCAGGTAAGGGTTACTGCCCTGAGGGTTCTTCCTTCTCTTTCATTTCCATTTCACAGTCAGCTTCTTTCTCGTCCTGGGACAGAATTAATCCTAAAATCCTTTTTTTTCTCTTCAGAGAACCTCAATTTTGGGAGGCTGCAGTGTCCAGCTCTGCAAAAGCAAGTAACATCAGAAGTGTTATTATGGGTTCTCCATGGCTCTGGAATGTGGGTTCTATATAAAAATGATCTAAAGTCCAGGTCAGCTGCCCTTACCTGGCCAACCCCAGTGTTCCACAGTATGACTGCAAACAGTCTCCCTGTAGAGCAGGAAGTTGGACTAAATGGCTTTAAAGGTTCTTTCCAACCCAAATCATTCTATGACTGGAGTTTGGGGGTATGGCTTGGCTTCTTCCATGGCTGCCTTCCCATCCTACCAGTGGGTCCCATCCTACCAGGCAATGTTCCCATTCCTGGGGCAACCTCCTTCACTTACTGTGACCATCTTCCCACTGGAGCCATTGTAATCATCATTTAATTATTATCCTGCTTTTAAATCTGGTTTCATTGCAAGCCCCAGGGCTCTATTTCTTCTCCCCTTCCCCCTCACAGGAGAATATGGTGACAGAAAAACTGTCCAACTCTTCTCCAAAGTGGTGGAGCTTTGGGGAATCATCCCCTGTCACCCCCTTTATAATTACAAGGTTACACATTTTATCACAAAATCTACAAATGAGGAGGGATGAGAAGTGACTTTTGACAAGGGCTTAGAGTGATCAGACAAGGGGGAAGAGTTTCAAACTCAAACAGTGTTACTGACTTGAGATATGAGGAAGAAATTCTTTGATATGAGGGTAATGAGAAGTGGCCCATGTTGGCCAGAGAATCTTTGCTGCCCCATCCCCTGGAAGTGTTCAAGGCCATGTGGGATGGGGCTTAGAGCATCCTGGCCAAGTGGGAGATGTCCCTGCCCCATGCAGGGGGTTGGAGCTAGATGATCTTTCAGCTCCCCTCAAACCCAATCAGTTCTGTGATTCATGTTCTACAAGCACAAAACTGAAGGTTACTGGGCTGTGTAAAATATCCCCGCATGAGTTCTCAAAGGGGGGATTTTGTGTGTTGAATAGGAAAGGGTTAAGCAAGCACACAAAGGGTATTCCAGGCATAAAAAACCTGAGGGCTGGTGTAATAGGGGTGAGGGGAGGAGGGAATGGGAGGACACACTTCCTGACCTGATCACAAAACAAAGACCTCAGGAGCCTGGAGATAAGAAGCTGTTGAATCAGTGCTTTCAGGTGTAAATCAGGAGGACAATGACCAGGGCAGCCTTTACTGCCCTGAAGGTTCTACTTTGTCTTTGGTCTGCATAGCAAACCCTAAAGTCTTTTCCAAAGGCCTCAGGCTTTGGGGAAATGTCTCCTGGCACCTTTTCTGGGCAGATCTTAACAACCAC
>NW_022045423.1:51751-92013 GCF_003957555.1 Calypte anna | reverse complement strand
GCAAAATAAACCACAGCTCTGGCACCTGCGTGTCCATGTGCTGGGGGGGGGAGAGTGAGCCAGAGGGTGACGTGGGATGGGTGGGGGCAGGGACCACTGGGAGGTGCCCAGAGACCACGGAGATGGGCAACCTGAGATATGCCAGTGTCACAGGGAAAGGTCACACTGAGGTGCCCTGAAGCCACCAGCATGGGCACAGTGAGGGACCACGGTGGCAAGGGGACCCCCAGACACCTTGATGCCACGGGGATGGGCACCCAGAGGTGACCCAATGCCATGGGGATGGGCACCCAGAGGTGACCCAGAGCCACAGGGAAAGGTGACCCAATGCCATGGGGATGGGCACCCAGAGGTGACCTGATGCTAAAGGGGGAGGTGGCCCGATGCCATGGGGATGGGCACCTAGGGGTGACCTGATGCCACAGGGATGGGCACCCAGAGGTGACCTGATGCCATGGGAATGGGCACCTGGAGGTGGCCAAATGCCACGAGGATGGGCACTCAGAGGTGGCCTGATACCACAGGGATGGGCACCCAGAGGTGACCCAGAGCCACAGGGAGAGGTGACCCAATGCCACAGGGATGGGCACCCAGAGGTGAGCTGATGCCATGGGGATGGACAAGCCCCCAGGACACCCTTGATGCCCCAGTGATGAGCCCCCCCCGAGATGCCCTGAAGCCCGGATGATGAGCACCCAGTTCCATCCTGTGCCCCCCCTGAGGGCCCCCAAGGGTGAACCCCCCCCCTCCGTGTGTCCCCAGGGCTGGCCCCCCCGAGGCCCCCGGGGATGGCCCCATGGCCCTGGCTCCTCTCCTGCCAACAGCCAGCGCGTGACCAGGGAACAAAGAGCCCTTTGAGCGGCCACCACCGGCACCCCTGGGACCCCCACCTCGACACCCCATGGGGATGGGTGCTACCACCCCCCCACCCCCAACACCCTCCAAGTGGAAAGTTCCAGCCTGGAGGTGTGGGGGCTGTAGAAGTTTTATTGTCCCCGTGTCCCTGGGGACCTTTGCTCCCCCTGCAGTGGCCCCGGCAGCCACTGAGCAGCCACGGGGCCTTTGCTCCAGCACGGGGGGTGCTGAGCCCACCCCAACTCGTGACACCCTTGCACAAATGGGTGCTGCCCCACTGGAAGTGGTGGTGGGGGTGTGGCAGAGTTGGGGTGGCACCCAACTGGGCTGGTGTGTGCTGGTGGTGTGAGTTGGGTGGGGGGAGTCACCTTTGGGTGCCACAGAGGGCAGGGGGTGAGGGGAGGGGTGGTGGTGGTGCAGGGGGGTGGGGGTGGGTGCTATGGGCATGGTGTGGGTGCTGCGAGCATCACTTGGGTGCTGCAGTCATGGCATGGGTGCTGTACTCATGGTATGGGTGCTATAGTAATTACATGAGTCATAACTTGGGTGCTAGAGGTATGGTATGGGTGCTGTACTCATGGTATGGGTGCTGTAGCCATGGTGTGGGTGCTGTAGCCATGGCATGGGTGCTGCAGCCATCGTATGAGTGCTGTAGCCATTGTGTGGGTGCTGTAGCCATGGCATGGGTGCTGTAGCCATGGTGTGGGTGCTGTGAGTGTGGCCTGAGCAGTGCAGGCCTGGTGTAGGTGCTGCAGAGCCTGGCAGGGGTGCTGCACAGCGTGCTGTGGGTGCTGTGGGTGCCATGAGGCTCACAGGGGGGCTCCATCCTGGTGTAGGTGCCACAAGCACCCCACGGGCAGGCACGGGGTGGGTGCCATGGGTGATCCACACCTGGGATGGGTGCTGAGAGCCTGGCACGGATGCCACAAGCCTGGCACGGGTGATCCACACCTGGGATGGGTGCTGCCAGCCTGGCATGGGTGCTGCCAGGCCAGCCCGGGCACCATGGAGCTGGCACGGAGCCGGTGAGGCTGGCACAGGTCCCCGTCCCTCCCGGGCCAGCTCCTCCCTCCCCGGTGGTGCCAAGCAGCTCCAAAAACCCCCGTGTCCTCTGGCCGGACCCACCCCCGGCACGGGTGACTCAGCCTCCTCAGCCTTTGCTTATATAAAGGCACAGAACCCCGCAGGGGGAGCGCTGAGCACCCCCCGTGCCTCAGTTTCCCCTCGCCGGTGCCACCGCTGCCACCGCGGCCATGTGGATGGTGTCACCGCCGGTTGGTAAGTGACAGCTTCATGTATCTGTGCAAGGATTCTTCTCTCCTCCTTCTCCCCCCCCAACCCCCAACAACCCCTTCCCATAAATTGCCGTTTTGGGGGGTTTGGCAGCAAAATGGGGGCTGCAGGGCACGGCCCAAGCCCCACCCCAAAATCGGGGTGGAAAAATGGAGAAACAATAAAGCAGCCCCCAAAAAAACCCCCAAGTTCATTCTGCACCTCCTCTGCCTCAACCTCCTTTTCTCTCTTGTCCCCAAGAGGTGAGACCCTCCTGGGGGGGTACAAGTCCCCCGTAAGATGTGTGGTGTCACCCAGGAAGAGCCCAAACTGCCTTTTTTCCCCCCCCAAAAAATAGTAGCAAAATGCAGAGAGTTTGGGAATGGTGGGGGGGATGCTCCCACCCTGGCTGGAAACACCAGGAATGGGTACAGGCACTGGGGGACTGTGATGCCACCTGTGATGATCCTGCCAGGAGCTGAGGAGGGTGGTGATGCCAAGCCCCAAAAGTCCTCTTTTTTTTTTTTTTTGGCCACTTTGGAGCCCACCCCAGCTCCCAACCCACCGGATTATCCCAAATCAAAGAAGAAGCAAAAAGGGGACAGCACCGGGCGTGTGCTGAGCTCCTCAGAACCCAACTGACCCCAGGTGCTGAGGGGACCCTGGGGGGGATTTTCCATCCCCAGGCACCCGGCTCAGCCCGTCCCGCCGGCTCGGGGCGCGGTGTCCAAAGGTCACCTCACCAGTGGCCAAATCCATCCCGCTGGCACGCTGAGCCACCCACCCCTCAACCAGGAGGATCTTGGAATTCCTCACGACCCGACGGGGGCCTTCGGTTTGGTGGTTTTTTGGGTTTTTTTTTTCCTTTTTTTAATTCTTTTTGGTGTTGTCACCCCCGGGGAGCGGTTTGAGCGGCGTTTGGGGGACGAGGTGGCCCCGGGCTGAGCGGGTGCAGGGGGGTGGAGGGGTGGGGGTGGCTCTTGTCTTGCTCTGACGTGCTGTTTTCTTTCAGATGAAGGATGTCACCAGCTTGCCTGGCTTTGGGACCACGGCACAGGCAGGGTACAAAGCCCACTAGTAGGACATGACCCTTAAACCCTTGCTCTAAAGCTTAGCCCATAGGTATATAAGATCACTGGAGCTTAACCCCGGGGTTGTTTGTTTGTTTGTTTAAGTCTAAGCTTGGGTTTGGATTTATTTTCCTTTTAAAAAGTTATTTTGTTGATTTCATTTGTCTTTTGCAGTTTTTTGCTTGGTTTGGTTTGGTTTTTCCTTTGCACCTCCAGCTGGGCAGATAACAAGGCAGGGCTTGTTACAACATAAAAACACACCCCAACCTCCCCCACCATGCTTGCTAAAAATAAAAAAGCTTTTTGGGGACTTTTGAGGAGGGGAAGGAGCCAAAGAGCCCCCCGCTCCCTCAGCAGCACCCCAAAAAATCCTCCCCAGAGCTGGAGGGAGGGCAGGGGGCTGCTGTGGGGCTTTGTGTCCCCCTCCTGTCCCCGAGCACCGACTTGCTACCTGGGGGAGGGTTAAACTCCACCCCATTGAGGGGGGGTTTCTGCCCTTCACCAGCCCCCACGGTGGGTTGCAGGTATTTTCCAGACCACCAAGAAATTGTTCCTGAGGGAGAGACCAGGTTGGGGCCGGATCCTGGAATTCATCAGGAAAAATGCTGCCAATGGGCTCTCTGTGGCCAACCTGGTGGCAGGGCTGTCCTCTGTCCTCTGCAGCCTCAACAGGTGTGTGGGGGGGGATAAAATAAAAAAAAAGGGGGAGAAACAAAGGGGATATGGGTGGGGAAAAAGGAAAGTCAGGCTGGTTGTGCCCTCCCCAGGCAGTACCACCACTCCTGCTGGCTGCTGCTCCTGGGCTTCCTGCTGGATCTGGCTGATGGAGCCGTTGCCCGGCAGCTCAATGCCTGCTCGGCGCTGGGTGAGTTGGGCCCTGAGGAACCCAGTGTTGGGGTCTTGTTTTCTCCCCTCTCTCCCCACAACTCACCTGGCTCCTCGCTGCCTGCAGGGGCCAAACTGGATGACTTTGCTGACTTCACCACCTTCGGGCTGGCCACGGCTCTGCTGCTGCAGCCACAGGGGGTGCTGGGAGGGCTCTTGGCCATCGCCTACGTCATGGCCGTCTTTGCTCGCCTCTGCTTCTTCTCCAGTGGTGAGTTCTGGCTCCAACTGGGTCCAGTTCTGGGGTTCCCATCAGCAGAAGGACATGGAGCTGTTGGAGTGATTCCAAAGGAGGCCCTGGAGCTGCTGGGAGGGCTGGAGCAGCTCTGCTCTGGAGCCAGGCTGAGAGAGTTGGGGGTGTTGAGGCTGGAGAAGAGAAGGCTGCAATGGGGAGACCTTAGAGCACCTTCCAGTGCCTGAAGGGGCTCCAGGAAAGCTGGGCAGGGACTTGGGACAAGGGCCTGGAGGGATGGGATGAGGGGGAATGGCTTGGAAGTGGGAGAGAGAGGGGAGATTGAGGTTGGAGATGGGGCAGAAATTGTTTGGGGTGAGGGTGCTGAGCCCCTGGCCCAGGTTTCCCAGAGAAGCTGTGGCTGCCCCATCCCTGGCAGTGCTGAAGGTTGGATGGGGCTTGGAGCACCCTGGGCTGGTGGGAGGTGTCCCTGAGCATGGCAGGGGTGGCACTGGAGGGGCTTTAAGGTCACTGCAACCCAAACCATTCCATAGTTCTATGATCTCTTGGAAAAGGGGCTCTGTATCCCACAGTTCCAATTCTCTCCAGTTCAGCAGTTTAAAGGGCATCAGGCTGGGGGGGGGGGGGGGGGGTGTTTGGGGGTGATTCCTCCTCCCTCAAGGGAACATTTGGCACTCAGCTGGGATCCCCTTCACCTACCGGGGGCTGCCCTGTCCCTACGCCTCCTCGCTGCTGGCCAGCACCTTCCTGCTGACTGGGGGCAATGTCCTCCTGCTGCGGGTGGCCGCGGGGGTCACCATCCTCTTCATGGTGGATCAGGGCTTCTACCCCCACGACAAGGTGCTGGAGTCCCAGCTCTGGAAGAAACTGGTTTACACTGGAGGTAAGGAGATGGCTATAATTAAAACGGGAGGGGGTAATTAAACTCTCCCAGGGGAGGAAGGAGCAGATCCCAAAGTCTTTTCCCACTCCACAGGGGTGGTGGCCATCCTCTTCTCACCGGCAGGGCTGGCTCCTGTCTACTGCCTCGCCTGGTCCATGTCCTACATCTGCTTCCCCTTTGCCCTCTGGAGCTGCAAAGCCTAACCCTGCCCTCACCCAACACCAAGAAACACCTTCCTCCTCCTCCTCCTCCTCCTCAGCCATCTCCCTTAGCTCCTCTCGCTTGTTTAGAAAAGGGAAGTAAAAGGAGTGGTAGGAAAAGAGCCTTAAAAGCATCAAATCCCAGAATGGCTTGGAAGGGACCTTGAAGATCATCAAGATCCAACCCCCCCTGGCATGAGGACACCTCCCACCAGACCAGGCTGCACAAGGCTTCATCCAACCTCACCTTAAAATACCCTCCCTGTACCCTGTCTGTCCTGGGGGGTGAGCAACCCCTGTAACAAGAACAAAAAACCCCAAACCCCTCCTTGGGGAAGGGAAATTTAGAGATTGCTCCCACTCTGTGTTGGTAATTTCTTTAAAAAAGGGAAGATTTACACTCCCCCCCCCCAAAAAAAAAACCAGCTCAGCCCCTCCATGGTTGGGAAGAAGGGGAAGAAACCACCAAGAGGTTCTGAACCCCGATTCCCCAGCAGCGTTTTGCTGTTTATTATTTTCCCCACCTCTCACACGTGGTTTTATTTGCTCCCCCCTCCCCTTAAAAAAAAAAAACCCAACACACCACAACACCTCCTGGGTGTTTGCTGGCAGGGGGGGGGAAGCACAGAGTTTGATCCGAAGTCTCTGGAAAGGCTGTGGGGTTGCAGAGGGCGTGTGGGTGGAGGAAGGAAGCGAAGGTCAAACCCGGCGGAAAGAAACACTGGGGAGGGTCCCCCAGGGAGGCTCCAAACAGCTGTGAGAGCTGGAATGGGGGGGAAATCCAGGGAGAGGGAGGGCAGGGAACCTTCCTGACCCTTGGAATTGTTGGGTCTGGGTCCTGCTTGGGACCTGGCGAGAGGTGGCTGCAGCTGCTCTGGCCTCCAGCCTCCTCCCCCCCCCCATTCCCACTCTGCACCAAGGGAGCCAGAGAAATGTGGAACCACCACAGGTTTTATTTAAAAAAAGGCAACCAAACAACAAACATTCTGTAATAAATAACAAAAGGTTAGAAAAAAAGGGGGGGGAGGCTGCAAGAGAGGGGCGTGGGGGGGCCACGTGGGCCCCTTCACTCGCCAGAGGCCTCCATCTGCTTGCAGAAGGAGTCGAACTGCTGCTGCTCCAGCTCTGTCATCACCCGGTTGAGGGCATAAATCTGGGGAGGGGGAGGAGGAGCTGATGAGTAGGGGGAGAGGGAGGTGCCCTGCCCTGTCCCCGTGTGCCCCCTCCCCAGCTCGCCCACCTCTGCTCTCTGCCTCTGTTTCAGCTCCTGCTGGGCTGATTTCTGCTTGGCTTTCTCCAGCCGCGCTGCTGCCTCCCGGGGCTTCGGCCTCTCCTTACGCCCCCCCCCGCTCGGCTCCATGGCTGGGACGGGGGGGAGAGGGAGGGTAAGGGGGGCGTCACCCCAGACATGGAGCCCCCCAACTCCCCCTTGAGCCTGCAGCGCTACCCCTGCCCCCCCCAACCCAGGATCCCGTAAGGACCCCGCAGGCATCCCCACACCCCCCCATCACCACACCCCCCCGCATCCCCACACCCCCCCATCACCACACCCCCCCGCATCCCTAAACCCCCCCCCGCACCCCCACACCCTCCCGCACCCCCACACCCTCCCCCATCCCCACACCCCCCCCCGCATCCCCAAACCTCCCCCGCATCCCCACACCCCCCCGCATCCCCACCCCCCCCCGCATCCCTAAACCCCCCCCGCATCCCCACACCCCCCGCACCCCCAGCCCTCCTCCCCCAGCACCCCCCCCAGGCATCCCCAGCCCCAAAGATGCCCCCCAGGTTCCTCCCCACCTGTCCCCCAGCCCCCCAACTCCCCACGCCCCCCCCAGCCCCTCAGACCCCACACACCCGTGCCCAGTAACCACCGCCCCTGCCCCTCAGTCCCAGCGCCCCCCAAGCACCACACCCCCCCGTACCCCTAACCCCCCCACATATTCCACAGCCCCCCCCGTGCCCCGCAGCCCCCCCCTGCCCCGCAGCCCCCTCCCCAGGTCCCTCGGTCCCGGGATCCCCTCACCCCCCGTCCCTCGGTACCTCCGGGCCCGTCCCCACAAACCAAGATGGCGGCGGAGCCCCCCCGCGCGGCTAGCCGGCCTGACCGCCCCACTGCGCATGCGCCACAGGAGCTGACGGGGGCCGGGAAGCAGCAGCGCCCCCTGGCGGACGGGCGGGAACCCGGTCGTCTCAGTGTCCCCAGTATGACCCCAGTGCCTTCCCAGTGCCACCAGTATGAACCCAGTATGACCCCAGTGCCTCTCCAGTGCCACCAGTATGGCCCCAGCGACGCTGGTATGACTCCAGTGCCACCAGTATCACCCCAGTGTCTTCCCAGTGCCACCAGTGTCATCCCAGTGCCATCAGTATGAACCCAGTGCATTCCTAGTGCCTTCCCAATGTGACCCCAGTGCCTTCCCAGTGCCACCAGTATGAACCCAGTATGACCCCAGTGCCTCTCCAGTGCCACCAGTATGACCCCAGTGCCTTCCCAGTGCCACCAGTATGAACCCAGTATGACCCCAGTGCCTCTCCAGTGCCACCAGTATTATCCCCGTGCCTTCCCAGTATGACCCCAGTGCCTTCCCAGTGCCCCCAGTATGACCCCGATGCCATCCCAGTGATCCCAATGTCATTCTAGTGCCCCCAGTATGACCCCAGCACTCCCAGTACAATCCCAGTGCCATTCCAGTATGATCCCTGGGACATGCCAATGCCCCCAGTATGATCCCAGAGTTATCCCAGTATGATCCCAGCACCCAGTGTGAAACCAGTTTGATACCAGCGCCCCCAGTTCAATCTCAGTGTGACCTCAGTGTGAGGTCCCAGTATGATCCCAGTGCAATCCCAGTGTTTTCCCAGTGTGATCTCTGTGTCCCCAATGCCCCCAGCCTCCCACTGTCCCCTATACAGCCCACTCCATACAGCACACCCCTATACACACCCCCTGCACACCCCCCTGCACAGCCCTGCTCCTGACAGCACACCTGGAGATATAGCACAGCCCTACACACCATACCCCTATAAACCACACCCCATAAACCACACCCTATACACCACCCCAATACACCACACACTATAAACCACACCCTATACACCACACCCCTATATACCACACCCCATATATACCACACCCTATACACCACACCCCTATATACCATGCCCTATGTACCACACCTTTATACCCCACACCCCATATACACCACGCCCCTTTACACCACACCCTACACACTACACCCCATATACACCACACCTTATATACCACACCCTATACACCACACCCCCTGCGTGACACAGCACCTATGGCACAGCACGTATGGAATGGCACCTATGGCACAGCCTGGCACCGCACACCATGGTGTGGGACAGCTGGCACCGTGTGGCACGGCACAGTGGCATGGCACAGCATGGCACAGCATGGCACGGCGTGGCACAGCACACAGAGGATGGTGAGGTGAGTGTGGCACAGTGTGGCACAGTGCCACCCGTGTGGCAGGGCAGGGTAACCATGGCACAGCACACAGCAGGTGGCACGGCCCAGTGCTGCATGGCACAGCGTGGCACCCGTGGCACAGCGTGGCACCCGTGGCGTGGCACACGTGGCACAGCGTGGCACCCGTGGCACAGCATGGCACCCGTGGCGTGGCACGGTGCCACACACCCAGCATGGCACACACGGCGTGGCACAGCGTGTGTGGCACGGGACAGGGTGGCAATGGCACAGAGGGTATGGCACTGCAGGTGACAGCACAGTGCCACACACATGGCACAGCACACACGGGGTGACACGTGGTGACACGGCCCAGCTGGCACGGCACACGAGGCACAGCGTGGCACACAGTGCCCACCCCAGTGCCAAACCCTGGCACAGTGCTGTCCCCCCCACCCCTTCCCCCCGGGGTCTCTCCACCACCCAACCCCTTCTCTCCAAATCCATTTATTGCAGCAGCCCGGACCCCCCCCAACCCCCCCAGGACCCCCTGGAAGCGCGGGACAGAGACAGGGAGAGGGGGCAGGGGGGATCCTGCTGGCTCCAGGGCAGGAGCAGCCCCACCTCCCCCCCCCAAAACCCCCAGCAGCACCCCTGGGGGGCAGGGGTGACAGCGACCCCCCCACACCCTGTTGGATGCAGGGGTGACACCAACCCCCCCCAACACCCTGTGAGATGCAGGGGTGACACCGACCCCCCCCAACACCCTGTTAGATGCAGGGGTGACACCAACCCTCCCCCCCCCCCAAGATGCAGGGGTGACACTGATCCCCTCCCAACACCCTGTTAGGTGCAGGGGTGACATCGACCACCCCCACATACCCCTGGGGTGCAGGGGTGACACTGACCCCCCACCACCATGTTAGATGCAGGGGTGACACCAACCCTCCCCCCCTCTAAGATGCAGGGGTGACACTGATCCCCCCCCCCCAACATCCTGTTAGGTGCAGGGGTGACACCAACCCCCACATACCCTGTAAGATGCAGGGGTGACACCAACCCCACCCCACACCCTATAAGATGCAGGGGTGACACCAACCCCCCCCCACCCTATAAGATGCAGGGGTAACACCAACCCCCCCACACCCTATAAGATGAAGGGGTGACACCAACCCCCCCACACCCCGTTAGATGCAGGGGTGACACCAACCCCCCCACACCCTATAAAATGAAGGGGTGACACTGACACCCCCCCCAGCCCCCCATTAGATGCGGACAGTGTTGATGCGGAGGGGCTGGACGTTCTTCCCGTTGGCATGGCTCTGTCCAGGGCTGAAATAGGAGCAGAGCTTCCCAGGAAAACGCTCCCGGAAGGTGTAGAGCCAGGACATGTCGTCGGCGTTGTAAAAAATGAGGAGCCCTTTGTCGTAGTCCAGGAAAACCCCGACTTTCTCCAGCTTGCTCCTGACGTTGAGCCGTGTCCAGGGCTGGGTGCAGGCGCTGTACTGGTTCCCGTCGTGCATGACGATGCAGTAGAAGCCCCGGCTGGGCTGGATTTGGATGCTGCCCTTCCTGGTGACAGCCTCGTGGGCCAACCCGATCATCCACTGGGTCTTCTCTGAGACCACCACCTCCCAGTAATGGACCCCTCCGGAAAAAGCCTGGGAGCCCAGCACTGAGACCTCCACGTCGAAGCGTTTGGGGGAGTCCTGCAGGGGCTGGGGGTGGAGGTTGCCATAAGCCACGATGGTGCAGTCGTCAGAGAGGATCAGGCGGTGGTGAGCGGTGCCAGGGTCCAGTGTCAGGGCTGCTGGCACTGCAGAGGGGACACGGGGACGAGGGGCTGGGGACACGGGCACCCAGACACCTCCCTGGACAGTGTGCAAACTGCTGTGGCGTGGAGAAGGTCACGGGGGTGGCCTCCTCCCTCACCAGTGGGCTCTCTCTCCATCCTTCACCGGTGACATCTCTGGCCCTTGCTGGTGATGTCCTTGTCCCCATCTCTCACCACTTCACCACCATGCCCACATCTCTTGCCCCTGCTGACCCTGTCTCCCTCTCCCACTGGCATTTCCCCATCTCTCATCAGCACACCCTCATCTCTTGCTGGTGATGTCCCTCACCAGTGCATCCCCATGTCCTTCACCATGTCCCTCTCCCCACCCTCACCACTGAAGTCCTCATCCCCAACCCTTGCTGGTGATGTCCTTGTCCCATTTCTCACCACCTCACCACCATGCCCACCTTGTCTCACTCTCCCACTGGCATTTCCCCATCTCTCACCAGCACATCCTCATCTCTTGCTGGTGATGTCCCTCACCAGTGCATCCCCAGTGATGTCTCTCTCCCCACCCTCACCACTGATGTCCTCATCCCCAACCCTTGCTGGTGATGTCTTTGTCCCCATCTCTCACCACTTCACCACCATGCCCACATCTTTTGCCCCTGCTGACCCTGTCTCCCTCTCCCACTGGGTTGGGCTCTTTTCCCAGGCAACTCTCAGCAAGACAAGAGGGCAGGGTCTCAAGTTGTGCCAGGGGAGGTTTAGGTTGGAGATGAGAAAGAATTTCTTTCTGGAGAGGGTGATCAGGCATTGGAATGGGCTGCCCAGGGAAGTAGTGGATTCTCCGTGTCTGGAGAGATTTCCAAAGAGCCTGGATGTGGCACTGAGTGCCATGGGCTGGGAACCACGGGGGGAGTGGAGCAAGGGTTGGACTTGATGATCTCTGAGCTCCCTTCCAACCCAGCCCATTCTAGGATTCTATGATTTCCCCATCTCTCACCAGCACACCCTCATCTCTTGCTGGTGATGCCCCTCTCATTGTCCCTCACCAGTGCCTGCCCATGCCCTTCACCATGTCCCTCTCCCCACCCTCACCACTGATGTCCTCATCTCCAACCCTTGCTGGTGATGTCCTTGTCCCCATCTCTCACCACCTCACCACCATGCCCACATCTCTTGCCCCTGCTGACCCTGGCATTTCCCTACCTCTCACCAGTGTGTCCTCACCTCTTGCTGGTGATGTCCCCGTCCCCATCTCTCACTGCTGATGTCCCCCTTCCCATCACTCTCCACTGATGTCCCCGTCCCCAGCCCCCCAGTCAGCCCCCCCTGGCCTGCTCACCAGGATGGATGTCCTGGAAGAGGGATTTCCAGATGGTGTACTGCAGAGGGCCCATGTACTTGGAGGTGGGAAAGTCCTCGTAGGTCAGGTTGGTCTCGTGGATCTTCCCCTTCAGCCTGCAAAGGAGAGATGATGGAGAAAGGGGCAGGGGGACAACAGAGGGGACCCCAGTGTCACCCCACCATCACCCACCTTTCAGAAAGGGATGCAACACCAGCCAAGAAGACGTGTTTGTCAGCTTCTGCCAGGCGCTCCTGGAGGATCTGGCTGCCCTCCTGCACCTTCATGGAATCACAGAGTGTCAGCTCTGAAGGAACCTCAGGGATCACCTGCTCCAACCCTTCTAATATTATTCATGATGTGAGATGTCTCAGCATCCATAGAGCTGAGACTTCAAACTTCCCAAAGTGGGGGAATCCACCCCTTCCCCTGGGAGACCATTCCAAGCTCTGACTCTCCTCATGGGGAAAACTTTTCCTCTTGTGTCCCATGGGAATCTCCCCAGGAGCACCTTGTGCCCATTGCCCCTTGGCTTCCCCATGTCCATAGGGAGCCTCCATCTGCTCTGTAGCCCCCTGGAAGGAGATTGAGGTGCTGGAGCAGGTCCAAAGGAGGCAACTGGGCTGGTGAAGGGAACCAGCACAGATCCTGTGAGGAAGGGCTGAGGGAGCTGGGGGTGTTGAGGCTGGAGAAGAGGAGGCTCAGGGGAGACCTCATCACTCTCTGCAACTCCCTGAAAGGAGGTTGGAGCCAGGGGGGGGTTGGGCTCTTTTCCCAGGCAACTCTCAGCAAGACAAGAGGGCAGGGTCTCAAGTTGTGCCAGGAGAGGTTTAGGTTGGAGATGAGAAAGAATTTCTTTCTGGAGAGGGTGATCAGGCATTGGAATGGGCTGCCCAGGGAAGTAGTGGATTCTCCGTGTCTGGAGAGATTTCCAAAGAGCCTGGATGTGGCACTGAGTGCCATGGGCTGGGAACCACGGGGGGAGTGGAGCAAGGGTTGGACTTGATGAGCTCTGAGCTCCCTTCCAACCCATCCTAGACTCCATTCTAGGATTCTAAGAAAAAAAAAAACCAAAAAAAACCCAAAAAAACAACAACAAAAAACCACATGGTCCTGAGGTCTCCCCTGAGCCTCCCCCTCTCCAGGCTGAACAAACCTTCCGGAGCTGCTGGCTGTAGCGTTGGATTTTCTGCTCGATGTCAGTCAGGGTCCGGGCTGTGTCAGCCTCCAGCTCCTCCAGCATCGCCTTTTGCCGCTCCCGCAGCAGCCGGTGCAGCCGCTCGAAAGCCTCCCCAATGGTCACCCGCAGGCTCTTGGCTGAGGACTTTTGGGGTGCAGGTGGGTGTCAGGAATCCCCCTTCACCTGCCCCCCCAACACCGACCCCTCGGTGAAGCTGTAATTCCCCAAAATAAAACCCTACAGCCCCGATGAACCCTACAGCTCCCAAGAGATTCCGGGGGCTCCAAGAGTATTATCTGGATTTTTGACCCTCCAACCCCTACAGAAGACCCAAAGGAGCCCCCCCCAGTGGGATAAGAGAAAATTGAGTCCCCTCCACGCAAGGAAGAGGAGATAAATATAACCCCAAAATTAATTAAAAAGAAAGATAAAAACAGCCTGGAAGAGAATAAAAGAGGGATGAGCAGCTTTGTCAACCTGCCTGCGGGTTCCAGGGGTACTGGGGAAGGGAAAATGGGGTAGATCCATGAAACTGTGGGCTTTGGAGGCTTTAGAGGTCCCAAAATCAGGTGAGCAAGGCAGGGTTGACACTGGGGGCAGAGCTGTGTCCCTGTTTGTACCTTGGTCTCAGCCAGCTGCCTCTTGAGAAGGTGCAGGGCTTCTGTGTGGCCACGCTCGCTCTCCTGGAGCCCCTGGAGCTGCTCCTTCAGCTCCCGCTGGGGAAAGAAAAAAACCACCATAAAACACAGGGTTTGGGGAAAAAAGGGACATCAGCAGCTGGAAAACAAGGCCTAGGGGGTACAGGGGTTGTGGGGAAGGGGTGCAGGGGTTGGGAGGGGGGGGAGAAGCATTATTGTTTGCTGTTGGCATAGGGATCCCATCCAGGGCAGAGCTGGGGAGTGGATAATGGGTTGGGAGGGGTCCTACTTGGGATCAGTTTAGTAGATCCATGGGGGCACACACAGACAGGTGTTTTGGGGGTCCCCAAGAACTCTCAGTATGGATGGAGAACAGGGGATGACCAGGGAGGCATCTGCAGAAGCTTTGGGGATTGATGGAGGGACTGAGGGATGGAGGAAATCCATGGGGCTGACCCCGATGGGGACAGAAGGGGTCTAGGGACAGACAGACAGGAGCCAAGAGGGGACAGATCGACACAGGAGCTGAGAGGAGCAGCTCAGGGCAGGGGACCCTGCAGGGATGATGGTGCATGGCCAGAGAGGGATGAGAGAGAACAGCCTGCAGCTGTGGGCCCTGTGGGTGCTGAACCTGGAGCAGAGGAGGCTGAGGGGAGACCTTCTGGCTCTCTGCAACCCCCTGAGAGGAGGTTGGAGCCAGGGGGGGTCGGGCTCTGCTCCCAAGGAACAAGGGATGGGACAAGAGGAACTTTTGGCACAACTCAAGTTGTGCCAGGGGAGGTTTAGGTTGGAGCTGGGGAAGAATTTCTCCCTGGAAAGGGTTGTCAGGGCCTGGCCCAGGCTGCCCAGGGCAGGGCTGGAGTCCCCATCATCCCTGGAGGGGTTTCAGAGCCCCAGAGATGTGGGGATGAGGGACACGGGGTGACCTGGGCAGTTCATGGTTGGACTGGGCACACTTTGAGGTCCTTCCTCAGCAGCTCCATGCCCTGCCTGCTGCTGGGGAGGTTTCTAAGTTGCCCCCTCCCCCCAGGCTGCCAGGAGATTCCTTAGGAGTTCCGTGCCCAGGAGATGGATGGGCAAGCACTGCTGCTGCTGAAGGAGGAGTCCCCCATGTAGTCCCCATGGCCAGGGAGATATGGTGCTGAGGGCCACGGGTCAGCAGTGGCCTTGGCAGCAGTGCTGGGTTTATGGTTGGATGTGACAACATTCAAGGTCTTTCCCAAGCAAAACGTTGGGAGGAGAGGAGGGATGGACCCACCTGCAGCTCCTCAAAAGCATCATCCATATTGGTGACCTGGTGCTGCTCGTGCACAGCGGGCTCGTCGCAGAAGAAGCAGACGACGGCGCGGTCGGTGAGGCAGAAGAGTTTGACCTTCTCGTGGTCCTTGCAGGGGAAGGGGCTCCGCTGGGCACCCAGGATGGCATCCAGGGGGAAGGCGCTGTACCTCTCCACGATGTTGGCCAGCTTGAGGCTGGGGGCCAGGGTGGGCTCGGCGAAGGTCCGGCGACACTCGGGGCAGTCCCGGGTGCCCTGGGGCTCCTGGCGCACCCAGTGCTCCGTGATGCAGCGGCGGCAGAAATAGTGCTCACAGCCAAAGCTCACCGGGTCCTGGTAGATGCTCAGGCAGATGGAGCAGAGCAGCTCATCCTTCAGGCTGCAAGCCATGGTGGGGGGCTGCAAGGATGGGGGGCTGCAAGGAGAGGGGGGGGAGAGGGCGGTGAGGGGGGCCTGGGGAGAACTGGAGGGGGAGGGTGAGGAGGTTGAAGGGGGAATGAGGAGGTTGAGGGGGGAATGAGGAGGTTGGAGGGGGGAAATGGGGGTCTGGGGGTGTGGGTGGTAATAAGGGGGAGGTACGATGGAGGAGTTGGGGGTGAGGATGCAGTGGAAGGGCTAGGGGTGCAATGGGGGTGTTGCAGTGGGGGAGGGGGGAGAGGGGAGAGAAGGTGATGAGGGGGGTTTGGGGGATTGGGGAGAGCTGGAGAGGGAGGATGAGGAGGTTGAGGGGGGAATGAGGAGGTTGAGGGGGAAACTGAGGAGGAAATGGGGGTCTGGGGGTGTGATGGGGGGAGTTGGAGGTCAGGATGCAGTGGAGGGGCTGGGGGCTGTAATGGGGGGGATTGGGTGGTCGGGGTGCAATGGGGGTGTTGCGGTGGGGGAGGGGGGAGAGGGTGGTGAGGGGGGCCTGAGGGATTGGGGAGAGCTGGAGGGGGAGAAATGAGGAGGTTTGAGGGAGAAATGGGGAGGTTGAGGGGGAAATAAGGAGCTTGGAGGTAGGAAATGAGGATGTTGAGGGGGGAAATGGGGAGGCTGAGGGGGAAATGGGGAGGTTGGAGGGGGGAAATGAGGAGATGGAGGGGGGATAGGAGCTTGGGGGGGAAATGGGGGTCTGGGGGTGTGATGGGGGAGTTGGAGGTCAGGATGCAGTGGAGGGGCTGGGGGATGTAATGGGGGGGATTGGGTGTTTGGGGTGCAATGGGGGTGTTGCGGTGAGGAAGGGGGGAGAGAAGGTGATGAGTAGGGTGTGGAGGATTGGGGAGAGCTGGAGGGAGAGAATGAGGAGGTTTGAGGGGGAAATGAGGAGGTTGAGGGGGGAAATGAGGAGCTTGGGGGGGGGAAATTATGAGCTCCATTCCCATTCTCAGGGGAAATGGGGGTCTGGGGGTGTGGGTGGCAATAAGGGGGGGTGTGATGGGGGGAGTTGGGGGTGAGGTTGCAGTGGAGGGGCTGGGGGGTGTAATGGGGGGATTAGGGGGCTGGGGTGCAATGGGGGTGTTGCAGTGGGGGAGACTGGAGGGTCAGGGTGCAGAGGGGGGCTGAGGGGTGTAATGGGAACTGGGTGATTGAAGTGCAATTGAGGGGCGGGGGTGTAATGGGGGAATTGGGGACCAGAATGCAATGAAGAGGCAGGGGGGGTTGTAATAAGGGAAAATTGGGGGGTCAGGATGCAGTGAGGGGGTTCAAAGGAGGATTTGGGGTCAGGATGCAATGGAAAGGCTGGGGGGGATGTAATGAAGAGAACCGGGGGGTTGGGGTACTATGGGGGGGCTGCAACGGGGGAAACGGGGGTCAGGGTGCAGTGGGGGGGCTGGAGGGGTTGCAATGAAGGAACTGGGGGTCAGGCTGCAATGGGGGAACAAGGGGTCAGGATGCAAGAGGGGGGCTGGGGGTTGCCATGGGGAGGCTGGGGTTCAGGCTGCAATGGGGGGATTGCAATGGGGGGAACCGGGGTTCGGACGGCAACGGGGGGGACTGGGGTTCCGACAGCAATGGGGGGTTACAATAGGGGAGACTGGGGATTCGGTGATAAGGGGGAGGGCGGTGGGATGCAACGGGGATGCGATGGGAGGGAACTGGGGGTGCGATGCTGCGGGGGGGGCCCGAGATGAGGCTGAACGTGGGGGGGCCCAGCCGGGAGGCTGCACCGGGGGGACCGCGGGTTCGAGACCGCCCCCCGCCCCACTCCGCTCCGCTCCCCGCCAAGCTCCCCCCTGGGTTGGGGGTCCCACTGCCCCCGGCGCCCGCTGCCCTCACCCAGCCGGTGCCGGTGCCGGTGCCGGTTCGCGGTGGGGGGAGCGGTCCCGCCGGCTCCCGGCTCTCCCCGCTGTGGGTGGGGAGGGGCCGGTCCGGTCCGGTCCGCCCCGCACTTCCTGCCCCCACCCCGCCCCCTCGCACCTCAGCGGTGCCGCCCCCGCCCCATTGTCCCCTGCGCGGCGCGGCCCCCGCCCACCCCCCGCCCCTGCACCGCCCGGGGGGGGCTTAAAGGAGCCGCGGAAGCAGACGGGGAACTGGGCCCAGGGGACCCCAGACCCACTCGCCTCCCGCTGTACGCTCAGAGGCACCTCTGAGCGCACCCACCCACCCGTCTATCCGTCCATCCGTCCATCTGTCCATCTGTCCTGCAGCCCCCATCTGTCTGTGTCCCTGTCCATCCCTCAGTCCCTCCATCCATCCATGTGTGTCCATCTGTCCTTTCTATCCTCCCATCTGTCCATCCTTCCATCCCTTTGTTCCTCCATCCATCCATCCATCCATCCATCCACCCAACCTGTCCCACAGTCCCTCTCCAGCCACCTCCCCATCCATCCCTCAATCCCTCCATCCATGTTGCTCTTTCTGTCCCACTGTTTCTCTATCTGTCCTTCCATGTCTCCATCCATCCATCTTGCTGTCCCTCTGTCCATTCCTCCATTCATCCCTTTCACCCACCTGTCCCTCTCTCCTTCCATCTGTCCCCATCCACTCATTTCCCTATCTGTCCTTCTATCCCACTGTCCCCCATCCCTCCACCTGTCCATCCTTCTGGCCATTCTGCTTTCCCTCCATCCATTTGTCCCTCCGTCTGTCCATCTTCTTGTTCATCCTTCCATCCATCCATGGATGTCAATCCCTTTGTTCCTCTTCCATCTCATTGTCCATCCATCCATCCATGGATGTCCATCCCTTTGTCCCTCTTCCATCTCATTGTCCATCCATCCATCCATCCATCCATAGATGTCAATCCCTTTGTTCCTCTTCCATCTTTTTGTCCATCCATCCATCCATCCATCCATGGATGACCATCCCTTTGTCCCTCTTCCATCTCTTTGTCCATCCATCCATCCACCCATGGATGTCCATCCCTTTGTCCCTCTTCCATCTCTTTGTCCATCCATCCATCCATGGATGACCATCCCTTTGTCCCTCTTCCATCTCTTTGTCCATCCATCCATCCACCCATGGATGTCAATCCCTTTGTCCCTCTTCCATCTCTTTGTCCATCCATCCATCCATTCATGGATGACCATCCCTTTGTCCCTCTTCCATCTCTTTGTCCATCCACTCACCCACCCACTCCCCAGCTTTCCATGCCAACCCCATCTCACTCTCCAGGGGGGATCTGTGAGGATGAGGGATACCACAGGTGACACTGGCACAAGTCTTGCACTGGGTTTCCCCCAAATTTTACCAATTTGACAAAAAATCACTTTGAGAGGAGTTTGGGATGCTGACTTTCCACTGTCCCATCACCCTTGGCCGTGGTGGGACCTACAGGGACCGGTGGGCTCTGCCAGCACCAGCTACCCCATGGCAGGGCCAGCTGCCCACAGTGTCCCCCTCCCCATTCACACCCCTTGGGGTCAAAGCCAGAGCAAGGACGTGTCCCCCGCAGCCACGGGGCAGGGGTGGGGGCAGCGAGTAGGGGGTCCTGTTCTGGGAGGATGGAGCCTGGAGGGGCAGGGGAAGGGGGGGATGCAATTCCCGAGGGGGGGGGAGTTAAGCTGCATATTTCAGAGGCGTCGTGAAGGCCTGGCTGGGAGCCAAAGGGAACAAACTCCTGGGCTCAGGCCGCTGCATTGCCCAACACCCACTGCCAGCACCCCCCTGCCCTTCCCTCCTTCTTCCCCCCCCAGCACAACCCGGGTACCCCCTTATCCCTTCCCCTCTTTTGGGGAATAACCACCCGCTTTGTTCCTCTTTCCAGGCCTGAAAAGCCTGGAAAAAAAAGCAGAAAAAAAGAAGAAATAATAATAATAATAACACACACACCCCTCTCCCATGGGTTTGTTGGTTTGTTTTTTTTTTTTTCTGCTTGTTTTTCCACATTAGGAATTCAGGTCTTGTCTCCCCTCCAGGACCCACCAGGGACCAAGGAAGGGATGAAATTAAATCATCAAAGAGCCGTGCTGGAAAGCTGGAGAAAAAAAGAAAACACCATTTTTTTTTTTTCACCCCAAATCGCAGATTCAGGGCTGGGGGAGTCCCATCCGTGGGTTGTTAATGAGTTATTAATTAATTTGTATCCCAAGTACGTGGCTGAAACACCCGGGAAATGCGGGTGATGGAGAGCACGTGGTGGTCACTGACATTGCTGATGTTCATCCTGGTGCCTGGAAGTGGAACTGTGGGGTGGGTGTCTTTGGGAAAAAGGAGAAATTAATCCCAGTTAATTAGTAAATTGGCTTCGTTACCTCACAGTAACCCTGGGATAAGCCAGGGGTGGGAGGGCTCTGCTGTGTCTTGATTTTTTTGGGGTGATACGCAGTCCCTTTTCCACCAGAGGATTGATCATAGAATGGTTTGGGTTGGAAGGGACCTTAAAGCCTCCCCCAGTGCCCCCCTGCCATGCTCAGGGACACCTCCCACCAGCCCAGGGTGCTCCAAGCCCCATCCAACCTTCAGCACTGCCAGGGATGGGGCAGCCACAGCTTCTCTGGGAAACCTGGGCCAGGGGCTCAGCACCCTCACCCCAAACAATTTCTGCCCCATCTCCAACCTCAATCTCCCCTCTCTCCCAGTTCCAAGCCATTCCCCCTCATCCCATCCCTCCAGGCCCTTGTCCCAAGTCCCTCCCCAGCTTTCCTGGAGCCCCTTCAGGCACTGGAAGGTGCTCTAAGGTCTCCCCATTGCAGCCTTCTCTTCTCCAGCCTCAACACCCCCAACTCTCTCCGCCTGGCTCCAGAGCAGAGCATTTCTTCCTAAATTCCAGCCTAAATCTCCCCTCTCCAAGTTTTAACCCATTTCCCTTGTCCTCTCCCTACCCCCCCATGTCCAAAGCCCTCCCCCAGCTTTCTTGGAGCCCCTTCAGATATTGGAAGGTTGCTCTGAGCTCCCCTGGGAGCCTCCTCTTCTCCAGGCTGAACAACCCCAATCCCTCAGCCTGGCTTCCCAGGGAGCTGCTCAGCCCTCTGAGCATTCCAGTGCCTCCTCTGGACACCTTCCAGGAGCTCTGTGTCCTTACACTGGATTTTCCAGCCTGGACACAGGACTCCCTGTCTACATTTGATGCCAGGCTGGGGTGAGGGTCCTGTTGAAGCAGCACAGGCAGCATGGTGCCCGCCGGGCAGGGAAAACCCAGGAGCTTCCCGGGCGTGTGCCGCGTGTGCCGGGCCCTGCCCGCGGGAGCTGTGGGGAAGGGAAGGCCCTGGAGCCGCCGTGCCGGAATGTTCCCCACCACCACCACCACCACCGCTGCCGGATGAGACACGGGATGGGCAGGCTGGGACGTGCCTGCCTGGCTCCGGGCACATGGGCCTCCTTCCTTCCCATCCGGCTTTTCCCACCGTGCCAGATCCAAGGCTGGGAGCAGCCATCCCAGAGTCTGGGTTACTGGAGCCCATCACCTCCCCAGGGGGGGTTTGAGGGGATCCCCTTGCACCCCAGCACCCGGAGAGCAAGGGCACACCCAGCCGCCCCATGCTGGTGCTTTTCATCTCTGAAGCGCTTTGCAAACATTAAGTAATTAATCCTAATTAACTCGTTACCTAATTAGAACCGCAGGGCCCTCCCGGTCGCAAGGAGAAAGGGAAACTCCTGCACCTTCGTTGGGGTTTTTGTTTTCCCTCAAAAACCTCCGCCAACCTCCGGGAGGACCTCGCGGGACATCGTCCTGAATCCGGGGTGAAAAACCCACTTTGTGGGTTCCCAGAAAAGCCAGGAGTGAGGATTTTCACCCCAAGCAGCACCAGGAATGGGGGCACCACCAATGCCCACCTCATGGCAGAGAAACCTCCTCCAGGCCAGGAAAATTTTCTATGGAAAACGAGGGATTTCTTGTGGGAACGAGCAGAGAGCAGAGTTTTGCAGAGCCATTTCCCAGAGGATTTCCATGCAATGTCCCCACAGAGAGGGACAAAGCCCTTTGGAGACACCAAAGAAGCTCTCCAGGAGTCCTGCCTTGCCCTTTTGGGCCACGTTTTCCCACCAGGTTGCTCTCCAGGAACATTTCCCCTCGCTGCAATGGGAAGGAGGTTCCTGGGGGCACTGCAGGTGTAGCAGCCCCGTGGCTTTGCTGAACCCCCCTCAGGGGTGATTTCCTTCTGCTCCTGCCTTCCCCTCCTCTTAATCGTGGTTGGATCTATCCCAGGGGCAAAACCAGCCTTGGAACATTATTTTTTTTAGAAGGTGAGGGTTGGTTTCCTCCATTTTGTAACCCGGGATGGAGCCGGGCAGGCTTTTATTATTATTATTTTAATTTTTTTCTTTTTTTTTTTTATCCCTGCATACCAACCACCTCCCCAGGAAAGGGGCCCCTTTCCCACACCCAAGATTAAATCCACCCAACACAGGGGCAGAAAGCAAAAAGCCCTGAGCGTTGCTTATCTCCAAGGGGGACAATCCCAGGAGATGTTCACCAAGTGTTGATGGACCCTCAGACTTGGGACTGATCACTGCCGTGTCCTCCCACCACAGGTTTTGGGGTTGGACAACCTCACCCAGAAGTCAGGAATCACCTAAAATGGTGCAGAGGTTTGAAACCACCAGTTTCACAACCACAGCGACAAAAAAAAATATCCCGAGAGCCAAAAAGCCCCAGAGCTGCAGGAGGAAGCGAAAGCTCTGATGAAAATAAACCCAATGAGAAGGAATTTGGCGGTGTAGGGAGGGTCTTTGGTGGCTTCAGGGACATCAGGGAAGCTCCAAGATGTTCTGGTTTCTCCTGGTGTCCCGTTTTGGAGTGACACGAGTGTTGGAGCAGCCACTGTGAGGTGTCAACATTGGAAAATCAGATTAAAAAGGAGGTTTTGAGCTGCTGGCTCAGGTTCTCGGTTGAGTCATGGATAATTCATGCATCTGGGGACCTTCCAAGATGGGGAAATCTTGGGTGAGGAGGGGGAGATCCCAAGCCAGCTAGTGGGTGGTGGTGCCAAAGAACCAGTAGGGACACGGGTAGGGGACACAGTCAGACCTAAAGGGTGAGCAGTGGGGTGACACCACCATCACCTTGGCCAGGACCTTTCCCAAGGCCCTTGCTGAGGGCAGCTGCAGATGGATGCCCACATCTCACCAGGGACCTCATCCCAAAACACAAGATGCCCAAGGAAATAATGGATGGATGCCCACACCTTCACGGAGACCTTTGGGAAGCTTATCCTAAATGATGAGACATCCAGGGCAGTTACTGATGGATGCCCACACCTTGGTGGAGACCTCTTGGAAGCTCATCCCATCCCATCCCATCCCATCCCATCCCATCCCATCCCATCCCATCCCATCCCTGGTCCTTCCCCACTCCCAATCTCTCTTTTGGAAGCATTGTTTGCATTTTTAAATTACAGTTCCACCCATTCAGGGCATCCCTCTCCATCACCTTTTATGATGGACCATTTGGGGAAAATGTGAAAAAGGTTTTGGGGTTTTAAAAATTATTTTTAAATTAGAAACTTGGGAGCAGCAGCACCTGGACCTTCTTGGGGAAATGGGAGGGGAACTGTGTGGGATTTGCCCCCCTTTTCCTGCCCCTGTGGGGGCTGATTTGGGGCACGGGGCTAAGATCGGGGACAGTCATGGATAAAACGATGAAAAAGACAGAAATTAATTAAAAAACCCCCACGGATGTTCCCTGAAAGGGACATGGGGAGGAGAGAGCAAAGCTGCCAAAGCTGGGGGGTTTGGGGAGGCCCTGGGGGGGCTGCAGACCCAGCGGAGGGGATGGGGAGACACTGAGATGGGGAAGAGACCCTGAGAGGGGCTGGGGACCCCCCCAAGGGAAATGGGGAGGGACCCTCAGGGGATGAAAAGGAAGCAGAATCCCTGAGGGAGCTGTGGAGACTCAGTTTGGGGGATTCTGAGGAGATTTGGGGGGTTCTGAGGAGATTTGGGGGGTCTGAGGACACTGAGGAAGACTGGAGGGGAGTGGGGGAGCTGAGGAGCCCTGCGGGGGTTGTGTGTGTGTGAGGGGGTTTGGGGGTCTGAGGAGATTTGAGGGGTCTGAGGAGATTATGAGGGGTTCTGGAGAGATTTGGGGGAGGCAGAGGAGATTTAGGGGGTTTCTGAGGAGATCTGAGGGGTCTGAGGAGGTTTTGGGAGCTCTGAGATTTGGGGGTGTTCTGAGGAGATTTGAGGGGTTTGAGATTTGGAGGAGGCTGAAGAGATTTGGGGGTTCTGAGGAGATTTGAGGGGTCTGAGGAGATTTTAGAGGCTCTGAGATTTGGGGGTGTTCTGAGGAGATTTGGGGGGTCTGAGGAGATTTGGGGGTGTTCTGAGGAGATTTGGGGGAGGCTGAAGAGATTTGAGGGGTCTGAGATTTGAGGGTTCTGAGGAGATCTGGGGTCGTCTGAAGAGATTTGGGGGTTCTGAAGAGATTTGGGGGTGTTCTGAGGAGATTTGGGGGATCTGAGGTGATTTGAGGGTCTGAGGAGATCTGAGGGGTCTGAGGAGATTTGGGGGTGTTCTGAGGAGATTTGGGGGAGGCTGAAGAGATTTGAGAGGTCTGAGATTTGAGGGCTCTGAGGAGATCTGGGGTCGTCTGAAGAGATTTGGGGGTTCTGAGGAGATCTGGGGGATCTGAGGAGCTTTGGGGGCTCTGAGATTTCGCGGGGGGAGTCCAGAGCCCCCGGGGGGGGGGTTGGTGTGGCAGCGTGAGGCGATGGCGGAGGTTGCGAGTCGATGCGGAGGGGTGGTGGCCGTGTCCTTACCCAGGTCCCCGCCGCCCCCCGCGGGTGCCCCCGTCCCCCCCAGCCCCGGTGCCGAGGAGGGGGGGAAGGCGGTGCCGTGGCCGGGCCCGCCGCGTCCCGGGGCTGGGCGGGCGGCGGGGGCGGGCGCGGGGGCGGGCGGCGGTGCGGGGCGCCCATCTTCCTCCGTGCGGCGGAGCCGGCGGGACGCGGCGGGGGCAGCATGGCTGTTGGTATAGGAAGTGTCTTTTTTTTTTTATCTTCCCCCCCACCCCCCTCCTCCTTTTTTTTTTTTTTTTTTTTTTCTTTTTCCTCTTCCTTTCCTTCTTACCCCCCCTTCATCCTTTCCCCCCCCCCCTATATTCATCCCTCCGAAACACCTCAAAACCCCCATTCCCCGTCACCCGGGTAGAGGGGAGGGGGGGTAGAGGGGGGGGGGGCGGCCCCACACTCCCCCTCCCCGCGGTGCGTTTTGGTTTGTTGATTTTTTTTTTTTATTTCAATTTTTTTTCCTTTTTTTCTTTTTTCTTTTTTTTTCCCCATTTTTTTTCCCCCCTTCAACCTCTCCCCCCCCCTTTTCCCTCCTCGCAGATCTGCAGAATATGGCGTCCCCGTCCTAGCGTTTTAAAAATAAGCCGGGGCTGCCATTTTTGTTTTCCTTTTGTCTGCGAATTTTAATAAAACCGTCTGAGAATGTGGGAGAGGCGGCGGATGAAGGGGGGGGGGAGAAGCTCCCGGACGGGCCAACCCCCCCCACCCTTTCCCCAAACCCCCCCCTCTCCATCCCCATCCCCATCCCCGGCCTTTTTGTCTAAAAAAAAAAAAAAAAAAAAAGGCCACCCCCACCCCCCCCCCCTTTCCATCTCCCCTCCCAGGTCGAGGATTTCAACTTCACTTAACGCTAAACTTCGCTTTTTTTCCACCTCTTTTTATTATTATTTGCTTATTTTTACCCCCACCTCCCTTCTTCAGCGGGAAGGAAGAAGGAAAAGCGGAGAGGGGGGGTGGGGGGGGGGAAAGAAAATGGGGGGAAACATCCAGGAAAATCCCCATTTTGCTGGATTTTCTCTTTTTCTCTCCCTCCGGATGGTCTAATGGAAAAGTTAATTGCAGCCGAACGTACCTATTTCTGTGGATGTTGCATGTTTGGGGGGGGGGGGCATTGCATTTTTATTTATTCATGCCTTTTTTCCTTACACAGAGGGTGGCGGAAGAAGCGCGGGGTGGTGGTGATTATTGTTGTTATTATCATTTTTATTCAGTTGTGGGTTTTTCCCCCCCTTTTTTTTTTGTTATCTTTTTTTTTTGTTATTTTTTACCCTTTTTCCCCCCCCTTTTTTTTCCCCCCTTTTTCCCCCTTTTCCCCCCCTTTTTTCCCCTTTTTTCCCCTTTTTTTCCCCCCTTTTTTCCCCTTTTTTTCCCCTTTTTTTCCCCCCTTTTTTCCCCTTTTTTCCCCCTTTTTTCCCCTTTTTTTTCCCCTTTTCCCCCCCCTTTTTTTTTCCCTCCCTTTCCTTTCTCTCTCCGCATTCACCGGTTTTGTCTCCGAAGTGTTCTCGCTGGCTGGGAAGCTCTAATGGGGGAATGTTGGGGGGATTTTTTGGGGTTTTTTTTTTTTTTATTTTTTTTGCATCGCTCTTTGGCAGGAATGCGGCAACCCTTAGCGAGGGACCCAAATTCCCGTGGCGGTGCCTAGAGAGGTCTGTCTGTCTGTCTGTCTGTCCGCCTGGACACGCATATATTTAGCCATCTACTATTTATACATCCATAATCTCCCAGCCACGTCGGGGGGTCTGGGGAGGAGGAGGGGGGGGGGGGGGAGAAAAAGAGCTTAGAGCCGGCATGGCCGAGTCAGCCCAAGACGTGTTTTAACCCAAGAATGATGAATTTTGCTGATTTTCTTTCTTTTTATTCCAGCAAGTAACCCACCAAGGTTGGAGGATGCTCCTTGGGTTGTTTTCTTTTTTATTTCCCCCCCCCCCATCCCCGGCCCCACAACCCTTAGGATGTCAGCTGGGTTTTTTAATCTGGGGAGGATGGAGCGAGCGATAGCGGCTTGGAGCCCGAGGCCTTATTTTGGTTTGGGGTTTCTGTTTTTTTTTTTGTTGGGTTTTGTTTTTATTGGCTTTTTGTTTTTTTTTTTAATGAGATTATAAAGTGATATTTTAGCAGAGAGGCAAAAAAAAAGTTTTTGCTCCCTCCCGGCGTGCAATTTTGCTGAGAGGCGGAGGGTCCGGGGCGAGGGGATGGATTTCAACCCCAATTTTCCAGCCAGCCTCCCCATCCCTCAGCTTTGCAGGCAGCTTGGGGGCGAGCTGGGCTTAAAAAGAAGGAAAAAAACCCCACAACATTGTGGTTGTTTTTTTTTTTATGTTTGTTTTCTTACGGTGTGTTCTTTTTGTTTGGGTTTTTTTTCCCTTTTTTTTTTTTTTTTTTTTTTTGGGGGATTTTTTTTTTGGTTTTTTTTTTTGTTTTGTTTTTCTTTTTTTTTTTTTTTTTTTGTTTTGGTTTTTTTTTTTTTTTTTTTTTTTTGGTGTTGTTGTTGTTCTCTCTGTTTTCAGGAAAAACCCCACGTTGTTCCCACGGGTCGGGTAGGTCGGAACCGCTTCGCTTTTGTTCCTCTGCTCCGGGATCTGTGGCGCCGGGGGCTGGCGGTGGGTTTCGGGGTGTGTGAAGTTGTCCTCCTTGTCCCCCCCTCAGAGAAACGCCCCGCGTGCAGCACCCGGGCTCAGCTAGAGCTGGAGATGGATGCGGATAAGGGGAAGCAACGCCAGTACTCGCAGAGGTGGGCATGCCAGCTTATCCCAGGAAAACAGATCCAAAACCCCCCCCCTCTATTTATATTTCTCCTAAAATTTCTGCTCTGGATGCACCTAATGAGCTGTGTGCTTATGGCAAAAAACATATATATATGCACATAATAATGGAGGGGTTATCATGTGGGTGTGTATATATATATATACATTTATACAGCAGCAGAGGCAGATTTTAGCCCGCCCGGGGGTACTTGGAGGGGGGGGCAGCTGCCCAAACCCCTATGAGGGGAAGGGGCTGGATGTGGTGGCAGAGAGGACCCCGTGCAGGGCATGTGGCTGTGTGAAATCTCCCATTTAAGATCCATCTATTTATACGTGGAAAATATTAATTTTCTTCCTTGACACCCCCCTCCCCCCCCTCTCTTCCTCCTCCTCCTCCTCTTTATTTTTTTTCCCCATAAATGTGGATTTTGGGTCGGCGGGTGCAGTGTCACACTCAGTGCATGTTGGACTCGCTGCGCGCTCGCTGCCTCCTGGGGGTGAACCCCCTGCTCAGCCCCAGTTTCCCCACCCACCACGGGGGTCCCAGTGCCATGTGGGGTCACCCATGGGTGCTCCCCAGACCCCCCCTCTCCCCTCGCTGCCGTGGGGGGCTGGATGCCCCCTGAGATGTCTGTGGGCTCCAGCTTTACCCTGCTGGTCCCTTTTAGGGTGGTGAGGGTATTTGGGAGGTCTGGGGGGGGGCAGGTGACCCCCCCATCACTTGGGGAATGGTGTGTTGGGGGGGACACCACATGTGAACCCCGTGTTTGGCGCGAGTGTCACCCCCCCAGGCGTGGGGTCTCCCTGTCCCCATGTCCCATGGGTGATGGGATGGATGGGGGGTGTTCCCACCCCCAGGATAGGCAGCTGCACCCCATCTTTTGGGAGCCTGGCCTCCCCACTTCCCTCTCCTTCGTCCTCAGAGTGGGGGGGACACAAACCCCATGGTGGTCCCCAGCCTGGCTTTGCCTCCCCTTCAGCTTCACCCCAGTGCTTGGCTCCTCGTTCCTGCGCCTCTGCACCCCCTTCCCCGGGGGGGGGACCCCTGCAGCAGGGTGGGCTTTGCTTCGGGGTCGGTTTTGGGTTGGTTTTGCTGGAAATCTGGAGGAGAAGCAGCAGTGAACGGTCCTTCGGGGGGCGGAAGCTGTGGGGGGGTGTTGAGGGGGACCTGGGGGGGTTTAATTGGTTCCATCTTGGCTGAATTCTTCTGGCGCGCGCGGTCGACTCCCCCTCCCCGAGCGATGGGAGTTTCGGGTCTTGCCCTTCGGTTCTGCTTCCCCGGCCTCTGCCACCTCTGCTTTGGGGTAAATCCTGCCTGGATGAGGGAAAGTCCGGGTGGGGAGGGACTTGGGTGCTCCCAGGATGGAAGTGGGATTTGTGACTGATGCTGCTTCCCTCCCTGGTGGCTCTGGGATGTTTGGGTTGGTTTTTTTTTGTCTGGGGGACGCTCGCTTCCCCCCCCCAAAACTCATCCTGCCCTGCTGGCACCTGGGGGAAGGCAGAGAGGCTGTGGCCTCGTGTTTTGGGGGGAAACTGAGGCACGGTGGAGGGCAGAGCCAAGTTCTGCCCTTGCTCAGCCATCAGAGGTGGCAGGGAGGTGGCCACACCGGTGTCACCATCGCCTGTGATGAGGGGGGTGACACGTCCCGTGGTGGCAAAGGCGTGTTGGGGTTTAGGTGAGGGGGGACACACAAGAAGGGGACCTCCCCCCGCTTGGCTCTCGCCCGCTGTCGGCATTCCTGCTCTCGCCGCTTGGCATGGGGAAAAAAGGGGGGGGAAATCTCTGCCCCGATGCTGTCACCAGGACCCTCGGGGACAGGTGGGGGACCCCGAGGGCTCCGCTGCTCGCTCGGTCCCGTTTCGGCCGCTCCGACCGCCGCTCCGTTCACCCCCAAACCCTTCCCGGCTCCCCCCTTGGCTGGGTGCTCGGTCGCTCGCCCTCCATCCGTAGGGTTTGCCCCGGGAGTTTTCCCTCTTTTTTCTCCCGTGCAAAAAGAAATCTCTTGTTTCTTTTTATTTCAGCGAAGGCGAGACAGAGAGGGCTGCCAAGGTAGAGGCGTTCCCTAGAGAACTGTAGCTTGACTTAGCGGCAGTGGGGTAGGAAGTTGGAAGGCTCTCTAGTGAGCTCGTGCCCCCCACCCGTGTGCCATCATCTACCTCCCATCACTCTGGAGCCTCATCGACACGTCTCCCCAGGCAGCTGCGGCCACCTGGCTTCTGAGGCCAGCCTGTGAGTACCAAACCCACCACCACCACCACCACCACCACCGCCGGGACACCACCACCACCACCACCGCCGACCCCCTCGCTGCCGCCACCGCCGCACGCCCCTTACACCCCCCACCCCCCCTCTTCCTCCTCACCATCCCCACCCCTTTCGCCCTGGCTTGATGGCTTCTCCTGCTCTCTTCCTCCCTCCCTCCCCAGGTGGGGGGGTGAGGAGTTTTGTGGCTTTTTTGTTGTTTTTTTTTTAATTTTTTTGGTTTTAGGGTCGCCCAACATGCTGACGCTTTCCCATCCCCCTACAGCCAGCGCTGGGGGTTCAGACCCCTTTTTGGGGGCTCTGTGCATCTTCCTGCTTGCTCTGCCCACAGCTCTCTCCTCCATGGTGCTTTTTGTACCCCCGGGACAGCCTTTGGTGGCCCTTTGGCAAGAGTTGGCCAAATCTGGTGCCTGTGGAGGATGCTGGGGGTTCTCCCACCCCTCATCCCACCGCAGAACCCTGTCCCTGGGGGGATTTCTCTTTCCCTAGCCCAATATTGGAGGGCACAGAGAACCCTAAGGCACCCCCATCACCCTGAACAGCCAGGGGGGAGATGGCTGCACCATTCCCAGTCCTTCATCATTTCCATTTTAATGGATTTTCTCCTTTTTTTTTTTTTTTTTTTTTTCCTTTCCTCTGCTGCATGTCAGCTTCCATTTTTCATAGTTAGCTGAGAATATAGAAAAAAAAGAAAAAGGGAGTTTTTAGGTCTTTTTTTTTCCCTTTCCATCTGCTTTATATCCCATCCCTCTCCCTCCCCCAGCCATCCTTCCGAGCCCGGGCAGAGGGGGGGGAAGCTGCTCCCTCCCCTCCCGCACGATTTACAACGTTAAATCGGGACAGGAACAGGGATTATTTTATTTATTTCTTTTTTTATTATTATTTTGGCACGCCGACCGTTTTCTTTCCTCTTTATTCCGGGCAAGTTCATCAACCTCTGAGCATGCTGGCTTCATAAATAATTCTTAAATCATGTAATAAGACCTCCTGGGGGCGGAGGCAAAGGGGGGGTGGGGGGAAACGCAGGCGACGTTTTGTCCTTTTCTCCCCCCAAAATTCCCCTTGGTGGTTTTGCACCTTGGTGTCATCTCCTGGTGATGGTTTGGTGGCAGTGGTGGCTCTGGTGGAGCCTGGCACGCCGTTGGGACAGGGAGAAGGATGGATGGATGGATGGATGGATAGACAGACAGGAAGGACGGAGGTCGTGGGGCACCTGCTGTGCTGGGGGAGCAGCTCCAAAAAGATCCCTTTTCTCATCATAATTCCAGCTTCCTGTTTTCCCACGCCAGCCCAGCTGGTGGGGTTGATGCTGGGGTGCTGGGATGCATCGGGGGGGGACCCAGACCCCCCCTGCCTGTTCCTGTCACCCAGCCTGAGCCCTGTTCCCCCTCGTGCCGTCATCCCCCATCCCGAGCGTGCTGGTGTATCCATACATAGCCAGGGGGGCTTCGTATAGAATGTGCCAAAAAACCCCAAAAAACCCAATGTTTTTTGGGGGGGAAGATGTAGAGGATGCAAAGCAACCCGCCGGTGTGGGGGGGTGCATGTGGGGAAAGGTTTCACAGCCCCCAGGTGGGCAGGTGTGGTGCAGAGTGGGACCCCCAAGCCTGCCCACCCCCCCTGAGAGGTGGTGGTGGGGGGAAATAGGGGTGGGAAAACATTTGTTCCTGAGGATATTGCGAGAATCCGGGTCTGGTTTTGCTTGAAAAAGCTGAAATTTGGTGGCTGGGCAGCTGTTGGGGGGGGTGTGTGTCATGGTTTGGGGAAGGGAAGGGGAATTGCTGGCAATTTTCCTGGTGTCCGGGTGGGCTGGTTGGGGTGGGCTGCACAAAATGGCTCCCGTTCCTCAGCACTGCCTCCAAAACCTTCCAAAACACCCCAAAAACGTGCCTGGTCCCGTGCTGCTGCCTGTGGGGGGGGGTTGGGGGGTTCCCTCCTCTCTGCTTCAGTTTCATCCCCCCCCAAAAGTGAACCCAGAGGGGTCCTCTGCCTGTGACTCTTCTTCATGCTTTGGGGGAGTGGTGGGTCCTGGGGGGAGCAGAACCCCCTGTGCTGGGTGCTGCCCCCACAACCTGCAGGGAGCAGGGAGTCTGCCTTCAACCCAGGGGCAGGGAGGAGGAAGAGGGGGGAAGGAGGAAGAGGAAGGCTCATGGCCCCATCCCCACCTTGGGGGGGTTTGTTTTTGGGAGCAGGGATGCTCCCAGCTGGCATCAGAGTGGAGGAGCTGCCCCCCCAGCAAACACCAAACATCATCTCCCAGTCCTCACCTGGGGCTCTCTGTGCCTCAGTTTCCCCAGAAATCCCACCCACCCACCCCCAGAGCTTTTGGGGACGTTCTGGTCTCCTTGTCCCAGGCTCCTTGGGGACATCTCCATGTCCCTGCAGTCAGTCCCTCACCCCCTGAGTGGGGTGTCCCAGGGTGGGGATGCTGTGCCAGGGTGTTTCCTCGCTCTCTCTCTTCCCTCTCCAATGTTTCCTATCAGTCAAAAATGGATTTGGAGTGGATTTTCCTGCTGTGTTTGTGCCTCCTGCCCCCCCTGCAGATGGGGGCTTCCTGCTGAGGCCGTGGGTTGCGTCGCTTGGGGTTTGGGAAGGGGGGGATTTTGGTTTTGGGAAGGTGGGATTCAGCCAGGGTTGGGTTGGGTTGGATGTGCCGCCATCACGCTCGCCCTCATTGCTACCTCAGTCCCTCCTGAAGATACCAGAGGAGCAATGTGGGTCTCTCCAGACCTTGGGAGGTCTTGGGGAGGGGGGGGTGTCCCTAAATTTCCACACACCCCCATTGCCAAGTTACCTCCTGGGGTACTTGCTGGTGTTTTGGGGTCTCGGGGGTGCTCGGTGTCCCCGTGCCCCTGCAGGAACTTCCAGCTGAGGAGATGCTCAGGAGGTTCCCCAGCCCTGCCTGCTCCCTGCCTGCCCCTGTTGCTTTTTTTGAGGGGGGGGGAGGAGGGAAGGGGATGAAAGGGTGGGGAGGGTCCATATGGTGGTTGGTGACACCCCATAACCTGTCCCCCCCTTTTCCCCACAGGATGGCGGAGCCTCGCTTCAACAACCCCTACTTCTGGCCACCCCCCCCCACCATGCCCAGCCAGGTAGGACCCCCCCCCACGGGGAGTTTGGGGAGGGGGGAGGACAGACAGACACAGGGAGGGGATAAGTGGGGGTCTCACCTCTTTAATTTCTTCTCCTTCCCCCACTCCCCAGCTGGACAACCTGGTCCTGATCAACAAAATCAAGGAGCAGTTGATGGCAGAGAAGATCCGACCCCCCCACTTGCCCCCCACCTCCGTGGCCTCCCAGCAGCCCCTCCTGGTGCCCCCCTCCCCTGCTGAGAGCAGCCAGTCCATCATGTCCCTCCCCAAACTGCAGCAGGTCCCAGGACTACACCCCCAAGCTGTCCCCCAACCTGATGTGGCCCTGCACGCCCGGCCGGCCACCAGCACTGTCACAGGTACAGGGACAGGGACACGGGACAGGGACACAGGGACAGGGGGGAGCTGGGCAGAGGTGGACAGCATGGAGTTCAAGTAAGGACAAACACAGAGTCCTGCATCTGGGGAGGAACAACCCCAGGCATCAGGACAGGTTTGGGGATGTCCTGCTGGAAAGCAGCTCCATGGAGAAAGCCCTTGGAGTCCTGGTGGACAGGGAATTCTCCAGGGGTGTCCTGGGGGCATCAGGAAAAGTGTGTCCAGCAGGGCCAGGGAGGTTATGCTCCCCCTCTGCTCTGCCCTGATGAGACCACAGCTGGAATACTGGGTCCAGTTTGGGGCTCCCCAGTTGCAGAGAGACAGGGAGCTACTGGAGAGTCCCAGAGAGAGCTGTGAGGGTGCTGAAGGGACTTGAGCATCTCTGTGTGGAGAGAGACTGAGAGCCCTGGGGCTGTTCAGCCTTGAGGAGAGAAGGCTGAGAGGGGATCTGCTGAATGTCCATCAATAGCTGAGGGGTGGGGGGCAAGAGGAAGGGGACAATCTCTGTTCTGGGGTGCCCAGGACAAGGAATAATGGGTTGGAGCTGGAACATGGGAAGTTCCACCTCAACCTGAGGAGAAACTTCTGGAGTGTGAGGCTGAGGGAGCCCTGGCCCAGGCTGCCCAGAGAGGTTGTGGAGTCTCCTTCTCTGGAGCCTTTCCAACCCCCCTGGATGTGTTCTGTGTGCCCTGCCCTGGGGGATCCTGCTGGGGCAGGGGGGTTGGGCTGGGGGATCTCCAGAGCTCCCTTCCAACACTGAACATTCCGTGATTCTGGGTACCACCAGAGCAACCCCCAACACATTTTTGGGGAGAAATCCCCCTTAGTTGGGATGCTGTTAGGAGAGAAGCAGAAGAAGGGGAAGGGGGGGGGGAATTGCCCATGACCATTACCTCCCCTTCCTCTTTTCCCCCCCAGGGCTGGGGTTGGCTTCCCGCGCGCCTGCAGTCAGCACCTCGGAATCCAGCACGGGGACTGGGACCACCACCCCCTCCACCCCCACCTCCACCAGCCAGAGCCGCCTCATCGCCTCCTCGCCCACCCTAATCTCAGGAATCACCAGCCCCCCCCTCCTCGACTCCATAAAGACAATCCAGGGCCACGGTTTGCTGGGGGCACCCAAGGCCGAGCGCGGGCGGAAGAAAATCAAAGCGGAAAATCCTTCGGGCCCCCCGGTCCTGGTGGTGCCCTACCCCATCCTGGCCTCGGGGGAGACGGCCAAAGAGGGCAAAACCTACAGGTAGGACCCCAACAACCGCTTTGGGAAGGGGTGTGGATGGAGCTGAGGTGACCCTGGGCTGTCCCTCTCCAGGTGTAAGGTCTGCCCCTTGACGTTCTTCACCAAGTCGGAGATGCAGATCCACTCCAAGTCGCACACAGAGGCCAAGCCCCACAAGTGCCCCCATTGCTCCAAATCCTTTGCCAACGCCTCCTACCTGGCCCAGCACCTCCGCATCCACCTGGGGGTCAAACCCTACCACTGCTCCTACTGCGAGAAGTCCTTCCGCCAGCTGTCCCACCTCCAGCAGCACACCAGGTGAGGGGGGATGGCCCCGGGGGGATAGGGGGGCAGCTGGGAAGCTGGGCAGGTCCCTCAGCATCATCTTCGTGGGGGGGGTCTGCCCAGCATCTCCTGTGTCCTGCCCCTCATCCCCACCACCTTCATCGACCCCCCCACACTCAGCATCTCCACCACCTTCACTGGTGGCCCCACCATCATCCCCACTGACATCGTGGCCACTGTGCTCATCTGCCCCCACCACACCCAGCATCTCCACCACCTTTAGCCACCCTGCCATGATCAATCCACCTCATTGCTGCCACTGCCTTCTTCATCCCCACCACACTCATCTGTCCCCATCATGCTCATCCTTCCCACTGCCTCCATCATCCCCACCACACTCAGCATCTCCACCATCTTCACTGACCCCACCACATTGATCATCTCCCACCTTCATGGTCCCCACCATGCTCATCTCCACCATTTTAACTGTCTCCAAGCTGCTCATCACCTCCACCACCTTCCTCATCTCCACCACCTTCCCCATCTCCACCACCTTCCCCATCTCCACCACCTTCCTCATCTCCATGACATCCACCATCTTCCTCATCTCCAACACCATCCTCATCTCCACCACGTCCACCACCTTCCCCATCTCCAAACCTCTTGACCTTCATCCCCAAGTCCCCCCACCCCATTACCTCACTGGGCACCTTGCCCTTCATCTGCCTCCCACCTCCCCGTGGCCTCTCCAGCGAGGTGTTTGGCTGTGGGTGACAGTCCCCTGATGTTCTCCTGATGTTCTTCACCCCCTTCCAGAATCCACACCGGTGACAGACCCTACAAGTGCCCACACCCTGGCTGTGAAAAGGCCTTCACGCAACTCTCCAACCTCCAGGTCAGTGGTGGCCCTGGGAGGGGGGAGAGGAGCCCCAAAACCCCCCCCTCGGGGGGGTTTTGGGGCTCCTCTCCCCCCTCCCGGGGCAGGGAGGAGACCAGTTTGGTGGCTGTAACCACCCCCACCACCATTCCAGTCCCACCAGCGCCAGCACAACAAGGACAAACCCTACAAGTGCCCCAACTGCTACCGGGCTTACACCGACTCAGCCTCCCTGCAGATCCACCTCTCTGCTCATGCCATCAAACACGCCAAGGCCTACTGCTGCAGCATGTGTGGCCGTGCCTATACCTCGGTGAGCTGGGGACACCTCCCCAAAAATCCTCCCTGAGCTCCCCCACCCAAGGGAAAAACAGCCCTGAGATCCACTGCCCCCCCAAAATCCCCTCTTAGATCAACTGTCCTAAAAAACCAAACCAAAACAACCCCAGATCCAGCAGCCCAAAAACCTGAGATCCATCACCCCAACCCCCCTGAGATCCATCACCCCAGGAATGCTCCCTGCTATCCACCATCCCAAAGACCCCCAAGATATCCCAACCCCGCTGAGATCCACCATCCCAAAGACCCCCAAGATATCCCAACCCCGCTGAGATCCACCATCCCAAAGAACCCCAAGAGCCCCCAAAGCCCCCTGAGATCCACCACCCCAAGAAACCTGACAGATATGCACCATCCCAAAGAACCCCAAGATACCCAACCCCTGAGATCCACCATCCCAAGAAACCTCTTTGAGATCCACTACCCCAGGAATCCCCTCTGAGATCACCATCCCAAGAAACCTCCCTGAAATCCACCCCCCAAAGACCCCCAGGAGCCCCCAAAGCCCCCTGAGATCCACCACCCCAAGAAACCTGACAGATATGCACCATCCCAAAGAACCCCAAGATACCCAACCCCTGAGATCCACCATCCCAAGAAACCTCTTTGAGATCCACTACCCCAGGAATCCCCTCTGAGATCACCATCCCAAGAAACCTCCCTGAAATCCACCCCTCAAAGACCCCCAGGAGCCCCCAAAGCCCCCGGAGATCCACCACCCCAGGAATCCTCCCTGAAATCCACCATCCCAAAGACCCCCAAGATATCCCAACCCCCAAGATCCACCATCCCAAGAAACTTCCTTGAGATCCACCATCCCAAAGAGCCCCAAGAGCTCCCAAAGCCCCCTGAGATCCACCACCCCAGGAATCCTCCCCGAGATCACTGCCCCAAGAAACTTCCTTGAGATTCACCATCCTAAAGAGCCCCAAGATATCCCAACCCCTGAGATCCACCCCCCCCAAGACCCCCAAGAGCCCCCAACCCCCTGAGATCCACCACCCCAGGAATGCTCCCTGAGATCCTCCATCCCAAAGAGCCCCAAGAGCCCCCAAAGCCCCCTGAGATCCACCACCCCAAGAAACCTGAGATCCTCCATCCCAAGAATCCTCCCAGATATACACCATCCCAGAAACCTCTTTGAGATCCACCATCCCGAAGCCCCCCAAGATACCCCAACCCCCCTGAGATCCACCATCCCAAGAAGCCTCTTTGAGATCCACCACCCCAGGAATCTTCCTTGAGATCCACCATCCCAAAGAACCCCAAGATACCCAACCCCTGAGATCCACCCCTCAAGCCCCCCAAGATATCCCAACCCCCCCTGAGATCCACCACCCCAGGAACGCTCCCTGAGATCCTCCATCCCAAAGAGCCCCAAGAGCCCCCAAAGCCCCCGGAGATCCACCATCCCAAGAAACCTCCTTGAAATCCACCCCCCAAAGACCCCCCAACCCCCCCAGAGCCCCCAATCCCCCCCCCCTGACCCCCATGTCCATGTCCAGGAGACCTATCTGATGAAGCACATGTCCAAACACACGGTGGTTGAGCACCTGGTCAGCCAACACTCCCCGCAGCGGACGGAATCTCCGGGCATCCCCGTACGGATCTCCCTCATCTAACCAGGACCACCCTCACCAGCAGCAAAAGGGGGGGGGGGGGTTTTGGGGGGGGGCTGGGAGGGGGGGGCAGGAACCACAGAGGGTGGGACCACCCCCCCCTGTCCCTTCTGAAGAAGGAGAAACCCCCACTTTGCCCCCCTTCCCCCCCCCCAAGGTTTGGTGCCATCCAAAGACGGTTTCAGAGCACTTTGAATCTCTGCAGTTTGGGGTGATTTTGGGGGGGGGGGGGGGAATGGTGTGAGGAGGAAAAGGGGGGGTAGGGGGGGCTTTTTCTCTCATGCTTCCCCCCCCCCCAACCTGACACTCCCTCCCTGCCCCAATTTTTGGATACAAATATATATATAAATATTTATTGGCCAAGAACTTGGTGCTGCTAAAACCACCCAAATCCCACCCAAAACTCACCCGGGGGGTGGAGAGGAGACAACACAAGGGTGTGAGGGGGGGGGGGGGTGTTAAACCCCATACCCCCCCCCCCCCCAACCCCTCCAGGACTCATGGCTACCCCCCCCCCCTTAATTTTTTATTATTTTAGGGGGTGATTTTTTCATTTTAAGAACCCACCCCCCCACCCCATGATGTCCCCCCCAAAATCTCCTCTGGGTGAGGGAAGGGGGGGGTTTGGCTGTACATAAAACCAAGGGTGGGGGGGTCGTGTGTGCCCCCCCTCCAGCACCACAACAACTCCAGAACCCCCCCCCCCAAAAAAACCAACAAAACCAAACCCTTTCTATTCCTCTTTTTCAGTTCCATTTTTGGATATTAACTCTTATTTTTTTATACACTTTTTAAGCCTTAATCTGCCTTTTTTTTTTTTTTTTTTAGGGTTTTTTCTTTCATCATGTCCCCCCCCCCCTCGGGGTGTTTATTTACCACCTTTATTAATTTCCCCCCCCTTTTATTATTTTTTTTTCCCCCTTTTTTCCCCCCCCTCAGCCCTCCCCCATCTCGATGTTGTATGATATATATTGTAACCTTTTTTGTCAGCATGTTAATACCGTGTAAATACACCTCCCCCCCCCTTTACCCCCCCCCCCATTTTGGGGCTTTTTAAATTTCTTTGGAGCAATCCAAACCCCCCCCCCCACTTGAAGCTAGGTCCCACCTTAGTAAAAAAGAGGGAAAAAAGGAAAAAAAAAGGAGAAAAATTGAGAAAAAAATAGAAAAAAAAATAAAAAGCCTTTTTTTTTTTTTTTTTTTTTTTACCCCCCCCCCCCCTCTCCTCGCTGTCTTGCATTGTGGGTGATGGAGAAGCTGGGGGGGGGGACACAAAAAGAAGTGGAAATCCCCTCCTCCCCAAGTGCCCCCCCCAGCCCTGGCACCCGCTGCCAAAAAGAGAATAAAACCAGAACAAAAACCACCAGAATGAATCCAGATTTGGGGTGTTTTGGGGTTTTTTTGTGTGTTTGTTGGGAAAGGGTTAAAAAAACCCAAAAAATTAAGGGGGGGAGGGGGCAGCTCGAGGACCTTTTGGTGGTCCTGGAAGAGGGGGTGTCCCCAAGAGGGGGAGGTGGCAGCAGAGCACCCCCAGAGGTCCCCAGGGTCTTGGGGGGGTTTGGTGGCCTTGGGTGGGGGGCAGGAGTGACCCATTGGTGCTGGGCCAGCAGGCATGGGGACAGCTGTGTGGTCACCAGCTCTGGGGACACCATCACAAGGACACTGTGGCCCCCAGCTGAACGTGTCACCATGGTGGCACCAGCACTAGGGACACCATCACCTCCATGGCCACCAGCTCTGGGGACACCTGAGCATGGACTCCAGGGACCTCTCCCTGTGGCCACCAGGTCCAGGGACACCTCCCAGACACGGCCACCACCTCTGGGGACATGTCACCATCACTGTGGCCACATCAGCTTGAGGGAGGTGTCCCCAACACGGGTGCCAGCAGCAGGGACACCTCCTCCCAGCCACCAGCTCCAAGGATTTGTCACCATTCCAGTAGTCAGGGGACACCCATGGCCACCAGTTTGAAGGACATGTGGCCACCACACCAGGGACACCTCCCCACTGCCATCACCTCCAGGGAGATCTCATCACAAGGATTTGTCACAAGTGCCACCAGCTCACCATCTCTAGGGCCACCTCACCATGGCCACCAGCTCAGGGGAGCCCTTGCCACTGGGATCAAAGGATTTGTCACCACTATCAGGGACCCCTCAGCAACCTCGGGGGGGCTTTGGGGACACCTCCCCACCATGGCCACCAGCTCTGGGGACACCATCACCCCCATGGCCACCACCTCTGGGGACATGTCACCATCACTGTGGCCACATCAGCTTGAGGGAGGTGTCCCCAACACGGGTGCCAGCAGCAGGGACACCTCCTCCCAGCCACCAGCTCCAAGGATTTGTCACCATTCCAGTAGTCAGGGGACACCCATGGCCACCGGTTTGAAGGACATGTGGCCACCACACCAGGGACACCTCCCCACTGCCATCACCTCCAGGGAGATCTCATCAGAAGGATCTTGTCACAAGAGCCACCAGCTCACCAGGACACCATCTCTAGGGATACCTCACCATGGCCACCAGCTCTGGGGACACCATCACCACAGGGGGTGTCCCCACCTCACACACTTCAGGACCCCAAGTTCTGGGATTTCAGGCTTCCCCTTCACCATCTCATGAGTGGGCACAAGGGGAACCCCCCAAACACCTGGGGGGGGGCAGTGGGGACACCCCCAGGGTGCCCCTGACACCACCCTGTCCCCTCACCCACCACCCTTGGTGGTGCTTGGGGACATCTCAAGGCTCTGCCTCAGTTTCCCTGGGGGAGGGGGAAGGAGAAGCTGGGGGGGGAGGGGAGGGCACGATGCTCTTTTGTTTTTTCAGTGTTTATTAAAAACAAAACAGGAAAAAAAAGGGGGGGTCACGGGGCTTGTTCCTCCTTTTTTTGTTTTTTTTTCTTTTTTTTTTTTTCTCTTTTTTTCTTAAAAAGACCATGATGGCCGGGGGGGGGGAACTGGGGGGGGTCCTTACCTGCTGGGGGGGAAGGGGGGGCCCCCTGCCACCCACCACCATCCTCGACTAAGGTGCCCCCAAAAGAGCCCAGTGTGGGGGTGACACCTCTGCCCCCTCCCCACAGGTGGCTAGCACCCCCCTGGGGCTGGTAGCCCAAGTCCCAGGGTTGAGGGGGGGGCACATGTTAAGGCAATCATCCTGCTTCACCCTGCCGTTTGGGGGGGAGGGAAGGGGGGAGGGACACAGGGCCGGGGGGGAGACCCCCCCCCCATAGGGGGGGACGCTCTAGCTAGGGGCTATGTACACCCCCGGGGGGGCCACCCCGGG
>NW_022045423.1:0-51252 GCF_003957555.1 Calypte anna | reverse complement strand
TGGGGTGCTGAGCACGTGTGGGGGGTGAGGTCCTGGTGCTGCTTGATGTCCAGCAGCACCTTCCCTCTGCTCCTCCCTCCAGCCAGGGCTGTTACTGACCCCTTGGCTTCTTTGTTTTGGGTCTGGGTGACCCTTTAATAACTGTCTCGAGGCTGCTGGCTTCAAAAATACACTTAAAAAGAAATGTAGATACAAAAAAAAAAGATGTTCTGCCAAAACAGTAATTCAAAACAAGCCCCAGGGAGTGTCTGGGGGGGTGGTGAGAAGGCATCAGCCTCTTGGGTGACCCTCTCACCTTCCTCCCTCATCTCTGTTGCCCTGTGGGTGGTGAGACATCCCTCTCTCCCTTTTCCCTCCTTCCCTCCCTTTTTCCTTCTTCCCTCCCTTTTCCCTCCCTCCCCTCTCTTTTCCCTCCCTCCCTTTTCCCTCCTTCCCTTCCTTTTCCCTCTCTCTCTTTTCCCTCTCTTCCTTTTCCCTCCCTCCCTTTTCTCTCTCTCTCCTTTTCCCCTCCTTTCTTCCCTTTTTCCTCCTTCCCTCCCTTTTCCCTCCCTCTCTTCCTTCTTTTTCCCTCCCCCTCTCTCTCTTTTCCCTCTCTCCCTCCTTTTTCTCTCCCTCTCCTTTTCCCCTCTCTCCCTTTTCCATCCATCCCTCCCTCCCTCCCTCCCTTTTCTCCTTTTTTCTCCTTCACTCCCTTTTCCCTCCCTCCCTCCTTTTTCCCTCCCTCTCTCCCTTTTCCTGCCTGCCCTGCCCCAGGGAGGAGTGTGACCTCCCCACCACCACGGGGCTGTTTTGGCACCACCAAGGCTCTCTCTCCGTGGCAGGGTGAGCCCAGAACCCGTCTGGCTGCATTTCCCTGGCGAATCCCATCAGGTTTCCTCCCTGGGATTGGAGCTGGGCCACCCCCTGGCTGCCTCCCGGCTCGGTGACACACAGTCTTGTGAGCCACAGGGCTGGAGGTGGCCAGGCAGTTGGGGACACTGGTGGCCCAGTTGAAGTGGGGATGGGTTTTTAACCTGTGGATTTGTTTTTTTTTCTGTGTCCCCCCTCCCCCCCCCAATTTTTCTGCAGGTGATTGAGGATTTCTACAACCGGACCTGGCTGTACCGCTACGAGGAGCCCATCACCTCTGCCACCCTCACCACCCTCTGGTCCCTCTCTGTTGCCATCTTCTCAGTTGGAGGCATGGTTGGCTCCTTTTCTGTGGGGCTCTTTGTCAATCGCTTTGGAAGGTGAGCACCCAGTCTTGGGGGAACCCCTGCTGGGCCTTGGTGGGGGTCCAGCATCCCAGGGACACCTCCCTCGTGCCAAATGTTGGGTGTTTGGAGTTATGTGATAACTCCTTCAACCCCTCCAACTCCCTTGGTCCTCCTCACCCTCTTCCCTTCCCTCCCCAGGCGTAACTCCATGCTGATGTCCAACATCCTTGCCTTCCTGGCTGCTGTCCTCATGGGTTTCTCCAAGATGGCTCTGTCCTTTGAGATGCTCATCCTGGGACGCTTCGTCATCGGCCTCTACTCTGGCCTCACCACTGGTTTCGTGCCCATGTACGTGGGTGAAGTGTCACCCACTGCCCTGCGGGGTGCCCTGGGGACCTTCCACCAGCTTGGCATCGTCTTGGGCATCCTCGTTGCACAGGTGAGTGCTGGAGAACCATCTGGGGGTGGCTCACCCCATCTTTGAGGCTGGGGATGAAGGGGGTTAGTGCAGCATGGAGCTGGGGCTGGAGGGATGGTCTCAGGACTCTGAGGAGGTTGGGGATGGGCAGCATCATGGTGTGACATCTCCTGGCCATCTGGAAGCAGCAGTTCCATGTCCCTCTGGTGGGTGTCCCAGCCTGGAGAGCACCCATGAGCTGCAGAGTTGGGTCCAACTTGAGCTGGATAAGGGTGACTTGACCCCTCTGATCCTCAGGTCTTCGGTTTGGACCTGATCATGGGAAACGACTCCCTCTGGCCTCTGCTCCTGGGGTTCATCTTCGTGCCTGCCCTGCTGCAGTGCATCATCCTGCCCTTCGCCCCCGAGAGCCCCCGCTTCCTCCTCATCAACCGCAACGAGGAGAACAAAGCCAAGAGTGGTGAGTGACCCCCTGTCCCCCAGCTCACCCCACCAGGAAGGAGGCTCCGACCCTCACCCTCACCCCTTCCCCACCCCAACTTAGTTCTGAAGAAGCTGCGGGGCACGACGGACGTCAGCAGCGACCTCCAGGAGATGAAGGAGGAGAGCAGGCAAATGATGAGGGAGAAGAAGGTGACCATCATGGAGCTGTTCCGTTCCCCCATGTACCGCCAGCCCATCCTCATCGCCATCGTCCTCCAGCTCTCCCAGCAGCTCTCGGGGATCAACGCCGTGAGTCCCTGGGGGGGACAACTGGGTGTCAGACCCCCCAGAACGTGGGTGGTGCTGCCTTCCAGACCTTCCTTTCCTCACATCCCTGCCCCCTTTGTAGGTTTTCTACTACTCCACCAGCATCTTTGAGAAGTCAGGCGTGGAGCAGCCGGTCTACGCCACCATTGGTTCTGGGGTGGTGAACACGGCTTTCACCGTCGTGTCGGTGAGTTTGGTGCCGCCGAGCTCTGAGCAGGGAAGGTGGAGGGAGCAGAGGGCTTTCCCTCTTTCCCTCAGGCTGGGGTTGTGCTGATGGTTGGGCCTCTCTCCACCCAACAGCTCTTCGTGGTGGAACGAGCGGGACGCAGGACCCTGCACCTCATCGGGCTGGCAGGCATGGCGGGGTGTGCGGTGCTCATGACCATTGCCCTGACACTGCTGGTGAGTGCTGGGGGTTGGGGGGTTGGCGGGCTGGGAGGATGTCCTACATGGTGCCTCTCACCCTGGTGACTTGGAGGAAGAGGTGTGGTTGGAGAGGAGGAAGGGCTTCTCCTCCTCAGGGAGGTGGTCCCAGAAATGCAGGCTCCAGTCTGGAGGAACCTCAGGGCGTTCCCCACCAGCAGCACTCTTGCTCGGGTCTCAGCATCATCATTTCACCCCCCGTGTTTCATCATCACCCCCTTCACCAACCTGACCTTCTCTCTCCCTCTCTGTCCCCTGGACCTAGGATCAAATGCCATGGATGTCCTACCTCAGCATCGTGGCCATCTTCGGGTTCGTGGCCTTCTTTGAGATCGGCCCAGGCCCCATCCCTTGGTTTATTGTGGCAGAACTCTTCAGCCAAGGCCCTCGTCCTGCTGCCTTCGCTGTTGCTGGGCTCTCCAACTGGACCTCCAACTTCATCGTGGGCATGGGCTTCCAGTACATCGCGGTAATCACCTCCTGCTGCTCCCAGGGGTGCTGGCTTGGGTCACCTACCTGCAGCCCAAAAACCTGGACTGAGGTTGGGTGAACACCCTGAGGGAAGAGGGATTGGGATGGGATGGACCTGATGATCCTCATGGATCTGACATGGGATGTCCTATGGGAGGAGGCACTAGACCAACACTTGATGATCCTTTGGGTGGGATCCATCACTCTTCTGGAGCTGGTGGTGCAGCACCCCCATCCACCCCCTCACCCTTCCTCCTCTTCCCTCCTTCCCAGCAACTCTGTGGCTCCTACGTCTTCATCATCTTCACGGTGCTGCTCATCCTCTTCTTCATCTTCACCTACTTCAAAGTACCCGAGACCAAGGGTCGGACCTTCGACGAGATCGCCTCGGGATTCCGGCAGGGGGGAGCGGGCCAGAGCGACAAAACCCCCGACGAGTTCCACAGCTTGGGTGCTGACTCCCAGGTCTAACCCACCCAATTCCCCCCCCCCTGCCACCTCCCAGACTTGGGTGGGTTTTGATTTTTAAAACATTTTGTACAGAGACAGCAGGACCGGGGCTGGCAGGCAGACCCCAGCTCCCCCACTGGCTTTCTGGGGACAGACTGACCGATTTTATTATTTTTATTTTCTGCTAGAAACACTTTTTTTTTTTTTTTTTTCGTTTTGTTTCATTTTTGTTTGTTGTTTTTAGCTGGTTTTCACGTCCAGGATTTCAAAGCCAGGAGATGTTTTACAAACCCACCACTTGGCCTCTGCCAGCAGGAGGGAGGTGCCCAGCTTGGTTTTTAACGCCACGAACGGAGAGGAATCACGTAGCCACAGCTTCTAAAGCTGGGAACTCATTGTTTTGGTTTTTTTTTAATGTTCTAACCGTAGAAAAATCGCTTCAATTGACTAAATCTAAACAGACAATTTTTAAAAATTTTATTTAAAAACCACCAAACCAAACAAACCCCCTGAAAAACCCAAGAAGTTCTTTTTTTTTCTGAGCATTTCTCACCAATTTCAAGCCCCCGGCGGGTTGGCAGGGTCAGGCTGCAGCCTCAGCTCTGCCAGTGGCTTCTCCTCTCCTCTGCCTGGATTTCAGGGAGGAGGGGGAGAGGTGGTGGGGTTTTGGGGGCTGCTGTTTTGGGGTTAATCTTGGCAATATTTGCCTGATGGTGGAGCCGACCACAGCCACGCATCCATTTCCCGCTCTGTGTATAGACTGGAAGATATTTATATTATATATATTTTTGTTCAATGGTTGTTGATAGTAGACATTTTAAGTTATAGCGTTTCTGATTCGAGGAGCAAGAGTACTGTAAATATTCTATATTCACGTTGTATAATGTATACAGGAAAAACAACAAAACCTGACAAAAAAGTGACAAAAAAAAGGAAAAAAGAAAAAAAAAAAAGGTACAGATGCGAAGGTTTAGTTTTCTCTAGAGATCAAGAAGCAGCTTGGACAGGGTTAGGATGACTTTTGTATCGTTCATTACCTGCACTGTAGTTGTACCTATTGCACTGAAGTTCAGGCTGTAGTATATTAAAAGAAAAAAAAGCAAAAATACTGTCCTTTTCCAGCAAAACTGAACAAAAACCTCCCAGCCCCCCCTCACAAAGTGCATCCCCCCAGCATGCAGCTGCCGTGGGAGCTGCTGGCACATCCCCCAACCCCAGGCTGGTTTGTATTTTTAACTGGTAATCTTCCTTTTTATTTATTTGTCTGGGTTGGAAGTGAAGACACTTGAAAGAAAATCAAAGAAAAAGGGGGGGAGAAAAAGGATTAAAAAAATCCCTAAAACCAGCCTGTGCTGAACTGGTGTGTGCACAGCAGCAGCAGCAGCACGGCCCCCACTGCACCAGCATGTCTGAGCTGTTTTCTTTTGTTTTTTCTGTTTTTTTTTTTAAACAAATACCTACAATAAGTGCCAAGAGGAAAGTGAGGTGTGAGGTGTGCAGCAATAAAGGAAAATGTCTGCAGAGACCCCCCCACCCGTGTCCTCTGCCTTTTATTTTGGTCTCAGCCAGGCTGGAATCTTGGGATCCAGGGGGGATCTTCCTGCTCCTTGCTGGGGGAAGCTCAGGGGGTTGCAGCCCCTTCCAGCTCCACATCCTTCTCGTCCTGGTGGGCTCTGAGGGTGATGGGGATGATGGAGAAGAGGTCTTGGGAGGAGAGGGTGAAGGAGCTGGGGGTGTTGAGGCTGGAGGAGGTTTAGGGGAGCCCTCATTGCCCTCTCCAGCTGCCTGTGGTGAGGCAGGAGTTGGCCTGGAAGGTTCAGGTTGGATATCAGGAAAAATTCCTTCAAAGAAAGGAGAGGGGAAGCTCTGGAACAGCTCACCCAGAGAGGTGGTGGAGTCACCAACCCTGGAGGGATTAAATAAAAAGGGGCAGATGTGGGGCTTTGGGAGATGCTTTAGTCCTGCACTGGTGGTTGGGCTTTATGATCCTGAAGGTCTTTTCCAACCATGATTCCAGCATTCTCTGACTCCATTTGAATTCCCTGCCTGGAGCCTGGACCCTGCTGCAGCCCCAAACCTCCCCCAGCTCAAACTGGGGGCTGTGGGAGCTTCTCTGCTTGGGGTCTGCACCCCAGGTTGGGATTTCTCTTGGATTATTTTTTTTCCTTAAACAGAGGAGACGCCAAGAGCTGCAAGCCTGAACACTTTCGGGCTGAGAAACGCTGATCCTGGTCACTTCAGGCTTCTTTATTTATTAAAATCCTTCTTTGCCCTCAAGTGCAGGTGCTGCAAACAGCTGTTCCAGCGTGCTGGGAGGAAATAGCTCTTGTAAAAAATTTTTCAAAGCTCCTACAAAGGTTCTTTACTTGCCCAGGGCTCTTCTCCTTGCCTGTGCTAACGTTTCCATGCCCAGCCCTTGCCTGTTGCTGCTCCCGGAGTTGCTCAGCCCTACAGAAATCTGATTTTCACACCATTTTTTACCCTGGTGTCCAGGGCCAGGAGTGGTGCCACCGAGCCTGGCGTGTCAGGCAGGCTCAGCAGAGCATCCCTAGGGATTTACTTCCAGCAGCTCCAAAGCTCCAGCACCGTGACCCAAATCCTCTGTGCCCCGAGGCACCGTGCCAGCTGGTCCTGTCCCCAGCCTGTGTTTGAGGGGGGATGGATGGGTCTCCCCACTAGGGACTTGGGGGTCTCCCACCCATCCAGTGGCCGTGGGGCTCCCCCAGTGCACCCATCGGTGTCCCACAGAGTGGCACCCGGGTTGGGGCAGAGCCTTTCCCCTCTCAGCAGCAGCAATCCCTGCTAATTGCTCAGGTCCCAGCTTGACGAAGCATTTCAAAAGCGTATTTGACTCGGGCCCAACTCAGCAAGGCAATTAAATGCACTCATAAATCCTCCTGAAGTAAATGAGACTTAATCGGAGGCTTAAAGCTCAGCTGAACTCAGACCTCAGCACTGGGGTGAGTTTCCCTTCACCTCTTTCCCAGCCCCACGAGGTTGTCACATGCTGGGGCACCTGAACCCGTCTGACTGCAGAGCCCTTGGCTCTCCCAGGGGCTCCCCCAGCCCTTTTTCCACCTCTTCGGCTTTCCTGGGGGTTCCTCCAGCCCTTCTCTCACCTCCTTGGTTCTCCCAGGGGCTCCTCCAGCCCTTTTCCCACCTCCTTCACACCCCGGGACTCCCCCATCCCTTTTCCCACCTCTTTCACACCCAGGGGCTCCCCCAGCCCTTTTTCCACCTCCTTGGCTCTCCCAGGGGCTCCTACAGCCTTTTTCCCACCTCCTTCACACCCAGGAGCTCTCCCATCCCTTTTCCCACCTCCTTCACACCCTGGGACTCCCCCAGCCCTTTTCCCACCTCGTCGGCTTTTCTGGGGGTTCCTCCAGCCCTTTTCCCACCTCCTTGGCACTCCCAGGAGCTTCTCCATCCCTTTTCCCACCTCCTTCACACCCCAGGACTCCCCCAGCCCTTTTCCCACCTCCTTGGCTCTCCCAGGGTCTTCCCCAAATGGAACAAATCAGTCCCTGTGTACCCAGAGCTCCAGGACTCTTCTGGAGCACTGCAGGAGGAGGGATGGCACATTTGGGATGGAGGGACACTTCAGAGAGGTGCAACACCTCCCATAGATCCCACAGAATCATCCGGGTTGGAAGGGAGCTCAGAGCTCATCAAGTCCAACCCTTGCTCCACTCCCCCCGTAGTTCCCAGCCCATGGCACTCAGTGCCACATCCAGGCTCTTCCTAAAAACCTCCAGGGATGGAGAATCCCCCCCCCTCCCTGGGCAGCCCATTCCAATGTCTGATCACCCTCCCCATAAAGAATTTTTTCCTAATCTCCAACCTGAACCTTCCCCATGAAGCAGAAAAAAAGAGAAATCCAAGGGACAGTGGACACCCCAGCACTGGCTTGTCCAAAAGTAACACCCAAACACCCCCTCCTGACCCCCATCCTCCTGCAGAAAAGGGTGGATGGCAAAGCCCCCCTGAGCTGCTTGTTGGAGATGAAAAATCACAACTTTCAAGGGAGAGAAGCATGAAAAAAATCATTCCATTTCCCCAAAGTTGGGGTTTTCTCCCTCTCACATCCTTATTTCCACAACCAGGGGAAGGAGGAATCAGTCCTACAACTCAGTCCTGAGCCCCCTGCACCCCAGGCTCAGTCCTAATCCTCTGCCCTCATGCAACCCACTCCTGCACCCCAACCCTGCACCCCCATCCTGCATCCCAGCACATCCCAGCACATCCCAGCCCTGTATCCCAACCCCAAGGCTCCCCAATCCTGCACAATTTATCCCAGTCTTGCTCCCTGATGCATCCCCATCCCAATCCTGCACCCCAGTGCATCCCAACTCTAATCCCATGTTTAAATTAATCCCAATGCATCCCAATCCTGCACCCAACCTGAAACCCTTCACCCCAATTCATCTTAATGCATCTCCACCCCAATCCTACACCCTTGTGCACCCCAATTCACTCTGGCACATCCTTGCCCAGCACCCCCATGTATCCTGGGGTTTCTCCATCCTGCACCCCAACACATCCCCAGTCCAAACCTCATGCACCCCCATCCTGCATCCCAGTACATCCCAGTCCTGTATCCCAACTCCCTGGCATTCCAATCCTTGATCCCCCTCTCTGTATTCTCTCCCCATGTCCCCCCAGGTGCTTTCCTGGGGTGCAGGTGTCTCCCCAGCCCAGCAAAGATTTTCCCTGTGTCCCTCCCTGGTTATCTCCCTCATCAAACTGGAAGGCAGATGGAGGGAACAGGTCCCAAACACACCTCAGCTCCTGGCCACACAATGCCAGGACGTCAGAGGCTGTTTGCTCACCCATGAATCATTAATGGTTTCTGCAGCAAGTGCTGGGTGCTCTTCCCTTTCCCCCCCTCGCCCTGCTATGGAGGAGAGGGCTGCAGAGCTTGAGCAGCACCTGAAAACTCCCTGGTAGCAAAAGGTTTAATTTTTAAATATTTGGAGGGGCAAAGGAACACGGCTGGGAAGAAGGCAGGAGCAGGGAGGAGAGATGGGAGGTAACCTTGGATGGCAGCACCTCAGCTGCCAGGTAACCCAACCCCTGGCTTGGCTGCAAATTCTTTATTTTGTGCTGGAGTTTATCAGCTTTAACAAATGATCAATGGTTTCCAGAGACTCTTGTTGGGGAAGCTGTTTCAGCAGGTCGAGGGCTTTCAGCCCCACCTTGTGAGCCTGGAAGGGAAGAAGAGGAAAGAGAAAGGACTGGTCAGGAATGGGGCTTTTCTCAAGGAATAGTTCAGAGCCCTGCAGAGGCTCTTTGGGAGGGCTGCACCAGAGCAGATCCAGGCTCCAGGCTCTCAGCTGCCTGTTTCAGAGGGTGACCTCCAGAAGCTGCTTTACAGGAGAGAGGAAAGCTGCCAGGAGATATCATATTGAGGACCCAGTGGTGCAGACAAGAGGAGATTATCAACCCCAACCCCCACTCTGCAGCTCATCACCTTCCATCTAATGCTCAGCTCAACATTCCCAAAGCTATTTCAGGAAAACCACAAACACACCAAAAAAAAACCCCAGCTGTATTAACTCAGTCTGAATTAAATCCCTCGTTTCCCTTGGTAGCTCTTCCAGGAATTAGGAATTCTCATTATTCTAAATCTTTGCTTTCTGTCTCGGTTTTGTTTCTTTGTGCCTTCCCACTGCCACACATCATTGTGGTGGCTTTTTCCAATAAAATGAAGAGCCCATCAGGAATCTGGATTTTCACCCTCCAAAACGCAGGAATTTGGCCTTTGGAGCTCTTAGCCTGAAACCCAGGGTTTGATTTCCAGATGCTTTACTGAAAATCAATGATTGCTGAGGCAGAGAACTGAGCACTCTGAAGTCAGAAGCTGCATCTGGAATTTTTAGGCATCAAAATGCAGGGTGAAAACTCAAGACTGAATGTCAGGGTCCAGCAGAGTGAACCTGCTGGTGAACCACCATGGGAATTACAGGGAGACAAGAGCAAGGCCAATGTCTGGTTCCCTACAGAACACTCCCCCTGATGTCCAAAGGGACAGGCAGTGACTCTGCCAGGACATCCCAGATAAAGGAGAAAACCAGAGAATGTGGGGTCAGGGTGGATGGATGGCCTGGCAGAGACCAGACCAGATCCTGGGGGCTTTATTGTGGTGAGCTGGCTTCCTGCACAGATACCAAGACAACTTTGTCCTTGGGCAGCTGGTGCTGTGAGGCTGCTGGGGGCTCAGGAGAGGTGTGAGGTGGACACAGGCAACTGGGATGGGGTGAAACAGAGTCAGGAACCCCCCTGGAACCTTCAGAGAGGACCCTACCCTGGGAAAATCCATGTTCAGGTAATGCAGCATGGCAAGGGTGTGCAGGACTCGGGCTGTTTCCTCAGGTTGTTGCTTTAGAGTCTGCTCTCTGATGTCCAGCACTGCACTCAGCACCTGGAATGCTTCTGCTTTCTGGGCTCTAGCTGCATTAGGAATGAAATAACTGTGTTGGATGGATGGATGGATGGAAGAGAGAATATATACAACAATATATTCAATTATCTCTTCTAGACATCAAAGCATTTCTACCACAAGCATCAACGTGGTGTCCCAGCTCCATGCAAATCCCATCCCCATGACCAGACCTCTCCATCCAGGCAGTGTGTGAGTGGCCTTTAGTGAGGATGGGCATTCCCAGCAGCTGGATGAGAAGAGCCACTTTTTCACTCCTGTCATAACTGAGGGTGGTGTCAGGGATCCCTGGCTTGGTGAGGTTTGTGATGGGATGGAGACAGTGCCAGGTAATGGGATTTCCAGGACTGCTGCTCTTCTCTATCCCTGCTGGCATAGATGGTAGGAGGAAGTGAAGGAGCAGAGCCCAGCCTGACCTCAGGGGAGAGAATCACAGGATGTCAGCTTGGAAGGGACCTCAGGGATCATCTGGCCCAACCCTTCTCATATTATTGTTGATGTGAGATGTCTCAGCACCCACTGAGCTGAGAATTCAAACTTTCCAGAGTGGGGGAATCCACCCCTTCCCCTGGGAGACCATTCCAAGGGCTGACTGTCCTCAGGGTGAAAGATTTTCCTCTTGTGTTCAATTGGAACCTGAAGAAAATGAGAAAGGGGGTGCCAGTGTATGTCCTGCTGCTTTGTGCACCTTTGTGCACCTAGTGAGAGACTGCTCAGCTTCTCTCCCAAGAGTATCCTCCAGATTAATACATCCAATTACCAGCAAACACTATCCCTCTGTGTCCTGCTGCTCCAAAGGGTAGAGCTGTAAACCTGCCTAAGTGAGATGAGATGTCACTTTCACATAATTAAATAGAGACAAAGGAGCTGTAAGAGAAATGAGAACCTTGATGTGGAACTGAATCCTGAAAGGCAAAAACCTTGTGTTGTTACAGGCCCTGCCAAACCCAACGTGCAAAGCTGGGCGTCCACGTGAACACCCCCATTCCTAAAGTGCTCTCTGTTGTTCCACCCAGCACCAGAAACACCCCTGGGTCCCCCTCAGGGGCAGAAATGCCCCACACAAAGCCTGAGTGCTGCAAACCATGGGCTGCAGGGGTTGTGTAAAACCCAAAGGGCTCGGTGCTTACTCATCCTTCCCTCGCTGCCTTCCCTCTCCTGGCTGAGCAGAGACATTTCCGGTTGTGACTTGAGAATCTGCTCCTGAGCTTGGACTGACTTCAGGAGAAAGGCATGCCAGATGCTGGTCACCTATCAGGAAGCAAATGAATGATTTCTCTTGTATGAATACGTGGTATTTAGTGAGGAGTTGTTCTCTAAACAATGTGTCCTGCCATGCACCTCCCTGCCACAATAACCCCAGCGCCTGCTGGGTGGTGAGCTGGCTGCTGCCAAGCAGGGTGGCTCACCTGGAAAGCTCCCTGATCTCTCCAGGCCAGCCTCACATCTCCATCTGGATGATCATTTTCACCAAACTTCAACCAATCTACCTAAATCCTTAACCAAAAGCTGATTTGGTTGGAGTCTGGCAGGAGAACGGGGAGAGCACGGAGCTGCCGGAGCCTCCTTCCCCCAGAAGATTGGGCTTAGCAAATAAAAGCTCTTTGATTTTTTTTCAGTTATTAAGGTGATAATTGTTACTTCCTTCACTCCTGGACATCTTTTCCCAGCCTGATTTTTCATTGATTTTTCAGAACAAATTTCACAGGGCCCATTTGTATCCCACTGCTCAGCAGCTCCATCCTGGCCATGGAAACTCCTTGGCAACCCTCTCTTCTTTGTAGGACCCTCTTTAACCTCTGGCACTGGCTTTGGTAGCAAAGAGATTTTTTTTTTAACAAGGTTTGGCTGCCCAAATTGAAGACAACTTGAATATGTTTCCAGAGTAAGGATTTCTCTCTCCTACAGAATTTCTCTCTCCTAGTTTTAACTCTCTGAGAAATATTTAAGTATGAAAAAAGGTGCTGGGGTTGATCCTAAAAGGCAAAACTGCACTGGATGTGGTCAGCATTGCATTAAAAGCTGTTAGAAAGATGAGAAATATTGGAAAGAATAGAGAAAAATAATAAAAAAAAAAGAAAAATATGAAGGATGAGCTTTGGTTCTACCAACCTCAGCATAGAGGGAGTTTGCTATGTCCATCTTGTCCTGGTGAAGGAAAATATTGGCCATGTGGAAATACCCTCCAGAGATTTCAGTAGATTTTAGTCCAAATGCAGAACTAGCAAGATAAATCTGAAATTGATATTAAAAAAAAGGCAGAATTTTAATGTTCACACCAAACCTGGGAAATTTTTCACTCTAGGATTATTGCAAGCATCCCCTTCTTTTCCTTTGTAACTCTAGCATTAGTTACACCCAATTCTGACTGCAAACTGCACTAAAAAAGCTGCATTTGGGGTTTTAGGCAGAGGAATGCAAGGTGACTGGGTGGGGCAGAAGAATTTTACCCCCCTGATGTGTGGGGCAGGTTTCCCACACCTCCTGTGCAACCTGGAGGTCTCAGGTCCCCAACCTGCTGCAGGTTTCAGCTCTCCTGGTGCCTTTTTCCCCCCCCTGCAGCCCCAGCCCAGGGAGGCACTGGTGCATTCCAGCTATTCTGAGCTGGGCTGTGACTCTCAGCAGGTTTCAGGCACGTAGCCAAAGTTCAGGCAGGTCCTGGGTTGCTCTGACGTAGAGCAGTGAGTTGTTAATGGGAAAAAAAATAAAAAAAATAATTACCTGACACCCTTTCAGGCATCAGTGGCACAGTGGGGACTCTCCCAAAAAAAGTTTACACATTAAGGCAGGCTGGGGGTGGATTTGTGACAATACAAAGGATCTGATTCTCCTCTGTGTCATCACTGACACCCACACAAAGCAGCTCTGAAGTTGAGGAGAGGAGGGGAGGCATCACTCTGCACTGGATAAATTTAGTCTGCACGGGACAGAAATAGGATGTGGAGTTCATCTGCCTTTGGGGGATCAAATGACAGGCAAAGCATCCCCAGGAACACAGCTGGAAAGAACCTCTCCAAACCTGGCAAACTGCTCTCCTGGCTAAAAAGATTGAATTGGGGAAAACGCTGCTGAACCTGACACTTCAAGGGTTAAATGAGGGATTGAAATGAGAGTTAAACTGCTGTGTCACAGAAAGGTATGGGGAAAATGGAACCAAAATATAAAGTAAGCTTTCTGTTGAATAAAAGGCAACTCTACCAGTTTTGAGGGAGGAATGTGTGCTTTAGGGCTGTAACCAAGTGGTGGATAAATTCCTAAGGAGATGCAGTAAAGACAGGGACAGCCACTTCAAGGACAACTGGTAAAACACAGCTTTGGTGACACTGGGACACAGAGGTCTCCTGGAGCTGGGCAGTCCAGGTGTTCCTAACACGTGAGAAGGAAAGCAAATGAAGTGTTCCTGTGTTTGAGTTGGCTTACATCATTAGCCAGGTGATACAAAGCCTGCTCAAAGTTTCCTTTTGCAACACAGAGAAGCCCCAGCCCACGCTGTAACTTGGACTGAACAGCAATGCTGCAGTCTGGGGTTTTCAGGACAATCCACTCAGCCTGGGAGAGATACTTGGATGCTTCCTGCAGATGGCCAATACCTGAAATGACAGAAATATAGAAGTAAGCAGGTTGGAGAGCAGCCAGAGAGGGACCTGGGAGTCTGGATTGCCAGGAAGGTGACCATGAGCCAGCAGTGTGCCCAGGTGGCCAAGAAGGCCAATGGCATCCTGGGCTGGCTCAGGAACAGCGTGGCCAGCAGGTCCAGGGAAGGGATTCTGCCCCTGTGCTCAGCTCTGGGGAGGCCACAGCTTGAGTCCTGTGTCCAGTTCTGGGCCCCTCAGCCCCTCAGGAAGGAGCTTGAGGTGCTGGAGCAGGTCCAGAGAAGAGCAAGGAGGCTGTGAAGGGATCCAGCAGAATTGCTGTGAGGAAGGGCTGAGGGAGCTGGGGGTGTTGAGGCTGGAGAAGAGGAGGCTCAGGGGAGACCTCATCACTCTCTGCAACTCCCTGAAAGGAGGTTGGAGCCAGGGGGGGGTTGGGCTCTTTTCCCAGGCAACTCTCAGCAAGACAAGAGGGCAGGGTCTCAAGTTGTGCCAGGGGAGGTTTAGGTTGGAGATGAGAAAGAATTTCTTTCTGGAGAGGGTGATCAGGCATTGGAATGGGCTGCCCAGGGAAGGAGTGGATTCTCCGTGTCTGGAGAGATTTCCAAAGAGCCTGGATGTGGCACTGAGTGCCATGGGCTGGGAACCACGGGGGGAGTGGAGCAAGGGTTGGACTTGATGAGCTCTGAGCTCCCTTCCAACCCAGCCCATTCTAGGATTCTATGAAAGCATTTTTATTTCAGCAATGGGGATAAGTGCCATTATCCCTCTGCAGTAGTTTGATACTCTGGAGTCCCCTCTCCTGAGTGCTCCTTAGTCAGGTTTCAGAATCAAATTTCCAGTGTCTACAAGTGCAAGAGAGGCCAGCACCTGCCTAGTGCTCTGAGTATCTCTGAAACGTGTTCACAGCAGGGTAGCAGCAGCCACCACTGACTCACATACTATCACACTACAATTACTCAGGGTTTTATTTTTTTCCCCCTTCCCTCAGCACCCCATTTAAAACAATTCTTGAATTAGCTCACCTCTACCAGTAGAGCACTGTGTCTGCTCCTGTGTTAGCCAGGACTGACAGTGACTTCCCAACCTTTCCATCTGCAGCTGAGGAGAGCAGCTCTCCACCTGCTGAGTCTAATTTGTCATTTTTCATAAAGCATCCAGGCAGTGATAAAAAGCCCTGCTTCAGGCAGGGAGAGCATTTGTGAATGAACTCAGGGATTCCTCTGATGCAATGGCCTGGGAAAGGTTTGCTGCTTCCCTGAGATAAGAGGGCAACCAACCACCCTGGGGAATGCACAGCTCTGGAGAACCATCCAAAGCCCCACAGGTAAGGAAGAGCTTTGCATGCTGCTTCTCTTGTGGGGGATGGAGAAAACGTTTCATTGATCTCATCTGGGGGTGTTGAGGCTGGAGAAGAGGAGGCTCAGGGGAGACCTCATCACTCTCTGCAACTCCCTGAAAGGAGGTTGGAGCCAGGGGGGGGTTGGGCTCTTTTCCCAGGCAACTCTCAGCAAGACAAGAGGGCAGGGTCTCAAGTTGTGCCAGGGGAGGTTTAGGTTGGAGATGAGAAAGAATTTCTTTCTGGAGAGGGTGATCAGGCATTGGAATGGGCTGCCCAGGGAAGTAGTGGATTCTCCGTGTCTGGAGAGATTTCCAAAGAGCCTGGATGTGGCACTGAGTGCCATGGGCTGGGAACCACGGGGGGAGTGGAGCAAGGGTTGGATTTGATGATCTCTCAGGTCCCTTCCAACCCAGCCCATTCTATGATTCCATGATCACAACGAGTGATTCTCTTCCCCAGACCCACACAGCAAAGGGGACACACACACACAACTCTCTCTCTGCAGTGCCCTTGAGGCAGGGCAGGGTATGGAGACACGGCAGAGCCGGTCCTGCCCTGATAAACGGGAAAAGGAAAGCAGAAACCTGACCCAAGGGAGGTCTTGCCCTTGTCAGTGTTCCTATTTAGACAATACTTCCCAGTGGAGGCCAGAGCCAGGACGAGATAAGCAGGCACCAGCTGCACCGAGTCGGGGCCGTAGAGCTCGGTGCTGAAGCGCAGGGCATGCAGGGCTGCGGGAATCGCTTCTGCTGCCTTCCCATCCAGAACCAACTCCTGGGATCGGCTCTGAGCCAGGGATGTGAGCTGCTTCTGTAGGGAGAGAGAGAGGGGAGAGGGAGGGGAGCATGGGGAGAAGAAGGACAAGAGGAGAAGGAGAGAAGGAGGAGGAAGAAGAGGAGGAGGAGGAGGAGGAGAAGGAGAAGGAGAAGGAGGAGAAGGGGAAGGAGAAGGAGAAGGAGAAGGAGAAGGAGAAGGAGAAGGAGAAGGGAGAAGGAGAAGGAGAAGGAGAAGGAGAAGGAGAAGGAGAAGGAGGAGGAGAGGAGAGGAGGAGGAGAAAGGAGAAGGAAGGAGAAGGAGAAGGAGAAGGAGAAGGAGAAGGAGAGGAGAAGGAGAAGGAGAAGGAGAAGGAGAAGGAGAAGGAGAAGAGAAGGAGAAGGAGAAGGAGAGGAGAAGGAGAGGAAGAAGGAGAAGGAGAAGGAGAAGGGAGGAAGGAGGAGGAGGAGGAGAGGAGAAGGAGGAGGAGGGGGGAGGGGAGAAAGAAGGAGAAGCAGAGAGGAGAAAGATGAAGGAGAAGGACAAGGAGGACAAGAGGAGAAAGAAGAAGAGGAGAAGGAGGAGAAAGAGGACAAGGAAGACAAGGAGAAGGAGGAGAAGGTGAGGGGGAAGGAGAAGCAGAAATGAGAAAGAAGGAGAAGGAGAAAGGAGAGAGGAAAAAGGAGGAAGAAGGAGAAGGAGGACAAGAGGAGAAAGAAGACAAGGAGAAGGAGAAGAAGGAGAAGAGGAAGTACCAGGACCATGCATGGCCTCTTTTCACATTCAAGTTTGCAAACTGTGAAACAGTGCTGGTAATGTTCTTTGTGTCAGTAATTAATGGATGGGAACTAAAGCTGTCATATTAGAGCCTGGCTTTCCCTGCTGCTTCTAGAAGGAACAGCTTAGGACATCCTCTTGGGTCATGTGGTGTCTCATGAGTCAAAGAATCCCTGAAGCCTACAAGAAAGGGCTAATAAGGCTGCAGCAATAAAAGCTGTGAAGCACAGAAAATGATCATCACAAGACCAAAGAAAAGATTAGACAAAGGGGCTCCAAGGGGGAGGGCTGTGCTGACACTAATAACTCTGACTCACAGCAGGCAGTGGAGCGGAGGGTTTGCCAGGCTGGTGCCAGCATGGCTCAGCTCCAGCTGCAGGAGACCAAGTCTGGAAGCAAGGGGAGAGCTCCTCGTGTGGTTCAGCAGCTTCTTACCACCCTCTCCGGGCCAGTTCTGGGCCTGGCATTTTGGGGACAGAGTCTGGAAAGGGGGGAAACACAACAACACCCTAACACACAGCATCCTACTGCAGTAGCTCCATCACCCACGCTGGCCCTGGTGGTTAAACAGCTTCTGCAGCATTTCTTTGATTCCAGAATCCATGTTTCCTGTATGTACAGCTGCCCCCTGCTTTCTGCTGCTGCTTGCAAGCCCTGTTTGGTTTGATCTTTCCACCACAAACCTCTCTGTGGCTGTGGCTGTGTCCCAGAGCTCCGCTGCCGACACCGTGGCCTCACCACATGCTGGGGGGTGCCAGTGAAAAAGGGTCAGGATGCTTGGTTATCCATCCCTCTTGGCCTTCAGGATAATCTTTGCACACTCCCAATGCTGCTGGGTTGTCTTCTCAGGCAAGGGGTGCAGCAGGAAAGCTGCCTGGAATGAAATGGTGTTGCTGGGAGGTCAGTGAGGCTCTTGCTGGAGGCACCCGGGCAGTGTGTGCTGGCAGAAAATACCATTTTTTCTCTCCTCTTTTCCAGCTGTGGCTGAGCAGAGGGCAGGAAAAGCAAACCCGAGTGCTTTTGGAGGTTGGGCTTTGGTGTTTAGCTGAGATTTAAGGGATCAGAGAGAGGGAGGCCATGGGCAAGGAACAGCTCAGGGCCAGGGAAGCTCAAGGACAGACTGAGTGTTCCTGGAGAGCTGAGGCAGAGGGACATCTTTTCTGGGAAAATAAGAGCTTTGAAGAACACACCCTGGGGTGACAGCACCCTGCTGCAGCAGGGAGAGCTGTGATAACTTCAGCTGTCCCCTCTCCAGCCCCTGAGCCAGGGAGTGAAGAGGCAGCAAACCCCAGGAGCAATCAGCAGACGCTGAGGGCAAGGAGCACTAAAAGCTGCTATTTATCAGAGTGCCTCCTCCATCTGTGTCACTCCTTCTCTGCAGGGACCAGCACTGAGGTTGGAGTGTGTCCCCCCACAGGTTGTCACTGTCCTGAGGTGCTGGAGCTCAGGATGATTCTTTTTTTCCTTTCCTTGTCCCCAGGATCCTCGCCACTTCCCGTGAGGACCTGCAGACATCAGAGGACAAGCTGAGGGCTGGAATCCTGCACAGCTCCCAGGAGGAAAAAAAAAAAAGGGCAGGAGAGAAGAGCCCTGCAGTGCTGAGGGGTTCAGACAGCAGTTCCAAGCCTCGGAGGGATCCTTGGCTTTGGTCTGGGTTCTCATCTCCCACGTGGCCAGGACCTGTGCACTTCCAGCTCCTTTCATCTCTGCTGCAGTTGCAAACTTTGGGGTTTTTTTTCTGAAGATTTCCCCCCACGCAGCAATTTTTCCCCCAGTTGGGGCTGGAGGAGGCTGAGGACCCCAGCTCTGCCCCAGGTGGTGTTGGAAGGGGGGTCAGAACACACTTGGGCTTGAAAACATGACAAAGTCCAAGAGGAAGGCAGGGTCAGGCTCCCAGTCGTGTCCAAAGCCCCATTTGGAGGGTCCAAAGCTCTCTTTTAGGGCTCAAAACCTCAGGTTTAAGTCCCAAAGCCTCAATTTTAGGCTACCAAGCTTGGATCCTAGGGTTGAAAGCCTCATTTTTAGGGTCCAAACCCTCACTTCAGGGTGCAAACCCCTTCCTCAGGGCTCAAATCTCATTTTCATGATGTGCAATGCCTCCTTTTGAGTGTCCAAAGACCCATTTTGAGGGTGTGAAGCTCCACTTTTAGGACCCAAATTTTAATTTAAAGCCCAACTTGGTCTTTTAGTCCCTGCAGCCTTATTTTTAAGACCCACAGTTGCATTTTGAGGATCCAAAAGCCACATTGAATCCCACTTTTAAGACTCCAAAGCTCATTTTCAAGTACCCAGGGTATCATTTTGAAGCTCCCAGCCTCATTTTCAGCTCCAAAACTGCATTTTTGAGTTACCAAAGCCTCATTTCAGGGTCCAAAAGGTCATTTTCAGGATCCAACCAGGTATTTTCAGGCTGCTTGTTGAGTCAGCTGGATCTGACACCTGCAGCCAGAGGGGATGGGTTGAGGCACAGAACTTTTTCTGTACCCGGGGGCTGCTCTGAGCTGACATCAGGCAGGCAGGTGAGGCCATTCTGCACAAACAGAAACTTGGAGTTGTGTCAGTTTGGAGGTGCTGTCTGCAGGCAACCCCCTGGCTATGTTGACAAAAGCAGATTTCTATCAACAAAGCTTTGGAGCAGAGATTGAGGCACGAAATTCATAACCTCCTCTGGCTCTGGGCTTCCTGCCCCTTCCCCCAAGCCCATGGGGTATTTGGATGTGCAAGGAGTTTTCCCCTATCCTGGCTGAGGTTCCAGCTGAGTGTTTTCTAAACAAACACCAGGGCAGGAGTTTGTAAAGTAGAGGAAAAATGTCCAAAAAGTCATAAACCCAGAGGCAGGCTCGATTCCAGAGCTTTTCCTTCAGCTCCAAACATCTTTCAGGAGTTTTCGTTGGCTCTGGGAAGAGGAATGTGACAAAATCACCAAGATGGGGCAGTGAATAATCCCACCCTCTCCATGCTGCTCTGCCAGGGCTTCCAGCCAGCCTGCCCTGCACCTTAAAAATGTCATTTTTGGGGTCTGGAGCTGCAGTGGTGCTGTGGAAGCAGGAGGTAGCAAGGTGTTTTCACTCCTTTTTTATGTGAGGAGGAAGACAAAGTGGCCCTGCACATACTGTTCCCAACACCTATTGTGTTTAAAGAGCCTGGAGACAAAGGAACAAATGTAAGAGGGTTGTTAAAGATCCCATAAAAACCCTCACTTGGGAAAACAATCAGGCTTTGCTCTGGGGCAGCTTTCCCATGGAATCATTGCCAGCCTGGGCTGAGGTTGGAGCTGGCAGGGGTGTGTGGTGCCATCCCAGGGAGTGCCTCACCCTTCTCCTCCAGCCCCATCCTCCTGCTGTCTTCCCCTGGCACTAAATCCCAAATTATTTATTGCCTTTCAGCTCATCTGGGAGCTCTGCCTTCAGCTGAGGGCCACGTGGCCCCTTGTGAGGTGTGGCCCTGGGGTTCAGTTGCAGGAAATCCAGTGAGGTGACAGCAGGATGCTCTTACCCCAGTGTTCACCTAGAGCTGAAGTTTCTTGGGAAAAGCTGAAGCAGTGAAGGATGCAAAAAAATCTGCCAAGACCAAAGATCAGCTCAGGAAACCTGCAGCCATGAAGCTTTTGGGTTTTTCCTGCTGCTTCTGGGATGGGCTCTTCCCACCTGGCTTCTCCAGACCTTGCTCAACCATCCTGCCTGTCATTTCCAAACCTCTGGCATCTGCCAAACCCCAGGGATTGTCAGGGCCTGGTTCCTACAAAGCCTGAGGGAATTGGGTGCCCAAAAAGCCATCGTGTGCTCTCCTCCAAGCAGGACTTCAGCCCACACAGGTTCCAGCCTGGGTCCTTCTGGATGTTCCCAAGACAAGAAGGCAGAAAAAAAACCCTTAAAAATATATAAAAGCCAGAAAATCAATGATGTTCTTCTCAGTGGCACCACTGGACAGCCACCACCTCTCTTTCTGCTCTCCTATTGTTCTGTGATCAGGAGTTATGCAATGACCAAAGGGTAATTTATTTTTTCTGGGCAAGATAATTTTCAGTTGGAGTCTTGGGGTTGTTTTATTTTATCAACAGGGTGAAAAAGCAGCTCCTGCCAGTCCATAAACAAACAAGAAAAAAAAAAAAAAAAAAGGCTTGAAAACCACTGGAGCTGGAAAGAAACTGCACAACTGCACCACCCACGAGGCCAAACTGCAGAGATAAAAGCCTGAGTGGGAAAAGGGGTTTTAACTTGGCCAGGTAAACAAAGAGAGGGGACTTTATTTCTCCTCCCTCTGCTTGGAGCAAGGGGAATCCCTCTCATCAAGGAAGGATGAGGGCAGCTTGGAAGAAGCAAAACTCAGCTGGAGCCCAGAGGAGAGAGGTTAAATCCCTGGTGAGGAGGGAATCACAGAAGGTGAAGGGTTGGAAAGATCCAGTCCAACCCCAGAGCAGGGTCACCTCCAGATGGGAGCTCCAGGATTGCCCCAGGAAGCTCAGGACTCTGAGTAAAGTCTGTGAAAAAGACAGGAGGCTGCAGCATGGCAGAGAGGATGCTCCCCCTCTCCTCATCACAGAGGTTTTGTTTGCCTAAAAAAACCCAAAGCTCTGCAACCAAGTCCTGAAGTGCCCTCCCGAGGCCTGAGCTGTAGGAAGAGCTCAACCTGAGGCTTCCTGGCTGCCCTTTGGAGTGGATTTTGTTATCCCTGCACATCCCTGGAGTGTCTTTTGTTATCCCTGCGCATCCCTGGAGTGTCTTTTCTTATCCCTGTACATCCCTGGAATGGTCTTTGTTATCCCTGCACATCCCTGGAGTGGTTTTTGTTATCCCTGTACATCCCTGGAGTGTCTTTTGTTATCCCTGCACATCCCTGGAGTGGTTTTTGTTATCCCTGCACATCCCTGGAGTGGTTTTTGTTATCCCTGTACATCCCTGGAGTGGTTTTTGTTATACCTGCACATCCCTGGAGTGTCTTTTCTTATCCCTGCACATCCCTGGAATGGTCTTTGTTATCCCTGCACATCCCTGGAGTGTCCTGTTATCCCAGAACATCCCTGGAATGGTCTTTGCTATTCCTGCACATCCCTGGAGTGTCCTGTTATCTCTGAAGTGTCCTTTGTTATCCCTGCACACCCCTGGAATGTCCCGTTATCCCTGCACATACCTTCCTCTCCTCCAGCTGCTCTGCTCCACGCTTCCTCTCCTCCTCGGAAGGGAGGAAGGGGAGGGGAGTTCGGATCGGAACCAGGAGGGGGCAGATCTGCTCGTGGATGCTGCCCCAGTCAGCCTGCTGGTGATCCACATCGCTGGGAAGGGAAGGGAAGGGAAGGGAAGGGAAGGGAAGGGAAGGGAAGGGAAAGGAAGAGCAGTGCTTGCTGTTGGCTTGGGAATGATGGCAAAGGAGATCACTGCCCCTCGGTTCTTTTGGGTTTCCCCCTCCAGAACCACCCGGGGAAGCCTCAGGCTGCTCACAGCACAGTCCAGGTTCCTGTCCTGCCACCTCACCAGCACTCTGCTTCTCAAACCTTCCTCAAATCCCTCTCCTGACACACTTAGGGATGAGCAAACCCCCTCCTGCTCTGCCCCGAGCCCCCCAGCCCTCAGCTCCCTCTGAAGCCCAGGAAGTTTACAGGCTGTGCAGGTGAGGGGTTGTGCAGACACCCCCAGAGCTCCCTGCACTGCTCTGCATCCCCTGCAGGCACTGCTGGGAGGAAGGAGGAAAACTCCAGCTCAGAGGCTGGGAAGCATCCCTGCTCCCTGTCTGATGAACCTCCTCCTCCTTCCCTTCCTCCTCCCTCCCCTTATCCCTTCTTTGCTTTTTCTTTTCCTTTTCTTTCCTTCCCTTGCCTTTGCCTGCCTTCCTTCCTTCCTTCCTTCCTTCCTTCCTTCCTTCCTTCCTTCCTTCCTTCCTCCCTTCCTCCCTTCCTCCCTTCCTTCCTCTCTTCCTCCCTTCCTTTCTCCCTCCCTCCTTCCCTTCCTCTCTCCCTTCCTTCCTTTTTCCCCTCCCTCCCTTTTTCCTTCCCTCTCCCTCCCTTTTTCTCTCCCCTTTTCCCTCTCTCCCTCCCTCCCTCCCTCCATCCCTTTTTCTTTCTTTCCCTCCCTCTCTCCCTTCAGGTCCAATCCCTGCTGAGCTTTCTCCCAGCCCTCCATCCCCAGCCCTTCACCCTCAGCCCTCACTCCCCTGTCCCCACCTTTATCCCGTGTCCTCCCAGCCTCTCGCTCTCTCCCCACACCTCTCCCAGACCCTGGGTCACCTCTCAGCCTTCTCCCTGCCTCCCCAGCCCTTTTCCCAGGGATGCTCTCTGCCTCTCCTTGCCTCCAGGGCCTCACTGCGGACACTCTCCCGTGTCCTGGGCTTTTTCCCGCATCCCGGGGCTTCCCCTCGGCTCTTCTCCCTGTGTCCCAAGCCCCTCTCCCCCTCCTTCCCCTTCATCCTCACCAGTAGAACGTGACGCGGCAGCGGCCGCAGCGGATCCGCCCCACGGCCCCGCACACCTCGCACCTCCCGATACCCTCCAGCGCGTCCCCCCCCCCCAAAATCCCGTCCTTAGGCCACGCGTTGCCAAGGCAACACTTCCGCATCGGGGCGGTGTGACCGGAAACGGGCGGGGCGGAAGTTCCGGGTGGGCGGTGCCATTAGGTGAGGGGTTGGGGGGGTGTGTGTGGGGAGGGGGTCGTCTCAAGATGGCGGCGGCCGGGGCGGAGGAGCGCGTGCGGGCCTGGGCGGCGGGGCAGGCGGCGCGCGGCCGGCGCGTGGCGCTGGTGACGTCAGGGGGGACCCAGGTGCCGCTGGAGACGCGCGCAGTGCGGTTCCTGGAGAACTTCAGCAGCGGGAGGCGCGGAGCCGCCTCTGCGGAGCGCCTGGCGGCGGCGGGGTACGCGGTCTGCTTCCTGCACAGAGCCCGATCCGCCTTCCCCTGGGCACGGGTCCTGCCCCCCGCCGGGCCCGCGCTGCTCGATGTGTTCCGACTCAATCCCGGCCCCCCCGCCGCCGTCACCGCCGATCCCGCCGCTCTCCCCGCACTCCTGCCCGCACTCCGGCAGTACCGGCGCGCTGTGGAGGAGGGGTTGTTGCTCTCCATCGAGTTCACCGGGCTGGAGGAGTATCTGGAGCTGCTGAAGGCTGCTGCCCGCGCGTTGGCGCCTTTAGGTAGGGGGAGGGCGGCGGAGGGAGGAAAGGGAGCGGGGAACGGGGGGATTCGGTGTGAGGGGACGGGAGGGACTTGGGTGTGAGGGGATGGGGGGGATCGGGTGTGAGAGAACAGGGGTGTCCGGTGTGAGGGAACTGGGGGGGTTCAAGTGTGAGGGAACAGGGGGGATCCGGTGTGAGGGAACTGGGGGGGCTCGGGTGTGAGAGAACGGGGGGGACCCAGGTGTGAGGGGAGGGGAGGGATCCGGTGTGAGGGAATTCGGGGGATTCGGGTGTGAGGGAACGGGGAGGGTTCGGGTGTGGGGATGGGAAGGATTTGGGTGTGAGGGAACTGGGGGGGGGTTCGGGTGTGAGGGGATGGTAAGGACCCGGGTGTGAGGGAACAGGGTGGACCCGGGTGTGAGGGGATGGGGGGATCCGGTGTGAAGGGATTCCGGGGATTTGGGTGTGAGGGAACGGGAAGGATTCAGGTGTGGGGATAGGAGGGATTCAGGTGTGAGGGTATGGGGGGGGTTCGGGTGTGAGGGGACAAAGCAGCCAGAGGGGTCCCCATGGTGAGGGTGCTGAAGTGACCCCAGAATGAGAGGGTGGCCCCAGGGTGAGGGGATGGGGTGTCCCGGGGCTCAGGGCTGAGGTGTTCCCAGTGGGTGTGGGGCTCTGCTGTGAGGGAGTTCCCAGGGGGAGGCTGAGGGGACAGGAGGGGTCCCAGGGGATTCCTCAATATGAAGGTCACCAAGTGACCCCAAGGTGAGAGGATGGGACACCCTCCAGGTGGTCCCAGTGAGTGTGGGGCACTGGTGTTGATGGGATAGGGGGAGGCTGGGGGTGAGGGGACAGAGGGGCCATGGGGACCAAGGAGAGAGGCAGAATGGGAGGGAGTCCTGAGTGTGAGGGGACAAAGTGGCCCTGGGGAAATGGCAGGCATGAGGGGACAAGGCAGCCTGGGTGGCTGAGAGGGACAAGGTGACCCCAGGGTGAGGGGATGGGGTAGCCCTGGGGCTCAGGTGAGGAGGTGACCCCAGTGACCTTGGAGCTCTGGTGTGAGGGGACAGAGGGGAGCCATGGTCCAGCACCCTGCATGAGGGTCTGGGTTGTCCTGGGGGTTTGGTGTGTGGGGGTGAGGTGTCCCTGAGTGTATCTGAGGGAGTCCCAGTGTTTGGGGGGGATCAGCACTGCCCTGCTCAGGGGTGAGTGATGGGGGAGTCTCTGAAGTGATCCCTGGGGTCCCCAAGGTGGTGTGAGGGGTCCCAGCTGGCTCTGGGGTCCCTGAGGTGAGAGTATGAGGCTGTTGGGTGACTGCAGGTGTGTTTCTTGCAGGTTCTAGTGTCATGTTTTACCTGGCTGCTGCTGTCTCAGATTTCTACATCCCTGCCTCCGAGATGCCTGAGCACAAGATCCAGTCCTCAGAGGGACCCCTGCAGGTGGGGCACCCCAGGGCATTGTCCCCCTCCACCTCTCCCTCCTCCCTTTCTGACATCCCAGCTGCCCCTGTGTCCTGCTGGGGCCACTGGCTGGGAAGAAGACCTTGGAAAGGCTGCAAAACAGTCTGGCAAAAAAACCCTGTGTGTTTTCTCTGGGAATGGGAGGCTGCACTTCCCTGGGAGCAGAATCCCTCATGAATATCCCTTTAAAGCTCTGCATGCCTGCAGCTTCAGTATGAGTTGGTGGTGGATCTTGGATACATGATGAAAAGTTGCTGCTGGAGTCCTTTTTTTTTAATCCTTTCACAAGTTGCTGGGTTAAGAGTTGACAGGATGCCTGGATTTGGGGATTTATGCAGTTGCTTCGTTGCTGAAGAACACCCTGCTGGTGTGTTAACATCAGGCTGATAATTTAACTTAATTTTGCAGTTCAAGCTAGTGACATTTTAACCTGGTTTGGTGAGATCTGGACCCAATACTGCTTTGGAAAATGAGGAAAGTGTCCCAGTGTAAACACAACACCAAAGGAAGCTGGAATTTCCCTTGCCCCCCCTCTGTCTCTCACTCATTTATTAGATTTTTTTGACCCAACCTTTTTCTCTGCTCTTTTTCCCCACCGTAGATCACCATGAGGATGGTGCCCAAAATGCTTTCTCCTCTGGTCAAAGAGTGGGCCCCGGAGGCCTTTGTCATTTCCTTCAAACTGGAAACAGATCCCTTGATCCTGATGGATAAATCCCGGCAGGCACTGGAGAAATACAGGCACCAGGTGGTGGTGGCAAATGTCCTGGAGTCCAGGAGAACCTCTGTCATCATTGTCACCAGAGACTCACAGACTCCCTTAGCACTTTCTGAAGAGGAAATAGCTCAAGGCATGGAAATAGAGGAAAAAATAGTGAGTTACCTTCAGGGCCTGCATGCTGCCTTTATAGAGAAGAAATTCTGAGGAGCAGCTGGGAATGGAACAAGTGGAATTGTCCTAGAGAAGGGGGAAGTGGAACTGGAAGAGATTCTCCATCCCAGGTAACTCAGTGAGAAGCTGTGGGACAGGGCTGCCCTCCTGGGACAAACATTTCCCCAGCTCAGCAATGAGTTCTGCTTCTTGCCTTGAAAAAAAGAGAAAATACAACAAAATGAAACTATTCCAAAGGATGATCCTTGTTCTGGTGGCTAAGGAAGCAAAGGATACATTGCTTTGTTTCTGTCCCATGGGCTGGGAGTCCTGGGAGGTGGAGAAATTATCTGTCTGTATATAAAAGATTTCCTGGAATCTGCCTTTTCCAAGTTTTTTTTTTTTTTTCCAGTTGGTGGAGGGAAGGAATGGTGTGCAGCTCTGAGGAGTGGGGGGGAGCAGCAGAGCTGGCCACTGGCTGGTGTGGAGAGTGGGTGATGAACAAAAGTGAAGGAGAAAGGAGGTGACAACCTTGGAGAGAACATCTGGAGCTCAGGAGGGGAGACCCAGTGGAGCTGTGATTCCAGAACTGCTCTGAAGAGTGGTTCAAAAACCAGGTAGTGTGGAATCCTAGAATGGGCTGGGTTGGAAGGGACCTCAGAGATTATCACGTCCAACCCTTGCTCCACTCCCCCCGTGGTTCCCAGCCCATGGCACTCAGTGCCACATCCAGGCTCTTTGGAAATCTCTCCAGACACGGAGAATCCACTCCTTCCCTGGGCAGCCCATTCCAATGCCTGATCACCCTCTCCAGAAAGAAATTCTTTCTCATCTCCAACCTAAACCTCCCTGGCACAACTTGAGACCCTGCCCTCTTGTCTTGCTGAGAGTTGCCTGGGAAAAGAGCCCAACCCCCCCCCTGGCTCCAACCTCCTTTCAGGGAGTTGCAGAGAGTGATGAGGTCTCCCCTGAGCCTCCTCTTCTCCAGCCTCAACACCCCCAGCTCCCTCAGCCCTTCCTCACAGCAATTCTGCTGGATCCCTTCACAGCCTCCTTGCTCTTCTCTGGACCTGCTCCAGCACCTCAATCTCCTTCCTGAGGGGCTGAGGGGCCCAGAACTGGACACAGGACTCAAGCTGTGGCCTCCCCAGAGCTGAGCACAGGGGCAGAATCCCTTCCCTGGACCTGCTGGCCACGCTCTTCCTGAGCCAGCCCAGGATGCCATTGGGATTCTCACTCGAGGGCTCTCCTGAGGCAGGGCAGGGCTCTGGCTGCTCTCTAGTGGGATCACTGAGCTCCTGACAGACAGCTCTGCTCCCACAGTCACAACCTGGATACAGTGGGGATTGAGAGTAACCCTGAAGAGGACTTGGGGGGCTGTGGATTGACCAGGATTGTGCTGGTGCAGCTCAGAAGGACAACCCTGACCTGGGATGTATCCAGAGGAGCCCAGGGAGCAGATCAGGAGAGGCAGATTGTCCTCTGCTCCTCTCAGACCCAACCTCCAATGCTCTGTCCAGTTCTGGTGTCCCCACTGTGACTGATCTGTTGGAATGAGTCCAGAGGAAGCCACAAAGGTGATCCAAGGAGGGAAGGCTGAGGAGCTGGGATTGTTCAGCCTGGAGAAGGGAAGACTCCAGAGGGACCTTAGAGCTGCCCCCCAATTCCTGAAGGAACCTCCAGGAAGGCTGCAGAGGGACTTTTCATAAGTGTCATAAGTGATAGGAGAAGGGGAAATGGTTTGAAACTGAGGGAGAAGAGGCTCAGACTGGATCTTAGGAAGAAGTTCTTCATCAGGAGGGTGCTGAGACTCTGGAACAGATTGCCCAGAGAAGCTGTGGCTGCCCCCTCCCTGGAGGTGTTCAGGGCCAGGTTGGATGAGACTTGGAGCAACCTGGGCTGGATGAGAGGTGTCCCTGGGCATGGCAGGAGCTTGGAGGGGAGTGAGCTCTGAGCTCACTCCCAACCTCAGCTATTCTGGGATTCCATAAAATGGGGAACAGAACCCAGAAGAGCAGGAAAAGGGGATGAGGGGATGGGGTTGGGGGGTCAGGAGGGAGCACTGAAGGACTCCTGGGGTGTGTGTGTGGGATGTGGTTAGGGAGGGGAGGAATAGTCCAGGTTGGTCAGGAGTGCTGGGAATGGGGTCAGGAGAGAGAGAGTCTACATGGTTGGGACTGGGAGAAGGTGGAGAGAGAACTGGAGACATCTGGAGATGTGGGAAGTGCCCATTGGAGATGAGCAGCTCAGGAAGAGGCTGTGGGATACCCTACAAATCTTTGGGGTGCTCATGAGCTCCAAGAGCTGCCTCCCCTCATCTTCCCCTCATCATCTTCCCCTCATCATCTTCCCCTCATCATCTTCCCCTCATCATCTTCCCCTCATCATCTTCCCCTCATCATCTTCCCCTCATCATCTTCCCCTCATCATCTTCCCCTCATCTTCCCGTGTCATCCATGTCAGGACTTGATGGGTGAGGGCGTCCCCTTCTTTTTTAAGTTGGAATCTTGTCCTGCAGAGCAGGGAGGGGCTGGCAGAGGTGAGAACATAAAACTGGTGTGAGCTGAGGGGTCCTTTGCTGGGATAGGGGGTGTGCAGCCAACACGATCTTGGAATGTTCTGGCTTTTCCCTGGAAGGTGGTTATGGAAACAACCTCAACTTTCCGAGGAGAAGCCTTGGGCTTCCCTGCAGTGTCTGCCCCTCCTCTTCAGGACGGTGGTGAAGCCCAGGATGGGGAGAATTCCAGACCTCCAAGGAAAACGCAGAAACCCCCCCTGCTACCCTGGTCCTGTTCAAGGCAGGAAGTTGGAACCCAGACTTCCAGAGCTCCCATCCCAGCAGCACCTCTGGACCCGGCACCATCCCAGCGCCATCCCAGCACCATCCCATCTCCTCTGGGGGATCCGGTTGTGCTGCCGTGATTCCCGCGGATCCAGCACCCCGTGTCCAGCTTTTTCCCCGGATCCCAGCCCGGATCTCCCTGCATTATCCATCTCTTGCTCTCGTTTCCTTCCTCATCCTCCCTTTCCCCGCGGGAAGCCCGGGATGGGACACGGGACACGGCACACGGAGCGGGGACACCGCTCCTGCCATCCGCCACGCAGGGGGGCGGGGCTTGAGCAGGGGGCGTGGCCACACTGAGCGTGTCCCCACCTAGGGGGCGTGGCCAAACAAAGAGGGCGTGACACAACAGACTATCACACGAAGGGGGCGTGGCCTCAATAATTGGGGGCGTGGCCTGACGGAGGGCGCGGCGCCCAACGTGGGGTTTTCCCGCGCCCCCGACCCATGGCGCTGGGGTTGGCCAGGCCGGTGTTGGGAGGTGGGGGGGGACTGGTTCTGCTGGGGTCCAACCAGGCCCAGTTGGGTCACAAGGAGTGGGGCCCCGAGGAGGGGTTAGAGCCCCCCTTTGGTTTCTAAGCCCACTTTCTGCAGGTGGTCACACACTTGGTGGCCAAGAAGCCATTTTCTCCTTGCCCCGCTCCTCACCGTGGGGCACCGAGGAGCACCCGTGGGTGCTGAGGAGCCCCCTGTGCCTTTCTTCCCCCCCTCTGCAGACCTTTCCGTCAGGATTTTAATATCCCCAGGGGGCACAAAGAAGATGCTTGAGGTGGCTCAGAGCCCTCCCTGTGCCCAAGGAGAAGCTGGGAAGACACTCCAGCCAGGTTTCCTTGTTTTCTGGTGGGAAGCAGGGGGGTCATGTCTGTGGGGAATGTGAGGAACAGGATGTTCCCACGAGTGAAAATGAAATAGAAAGTGAACAGCTCAGCTTTGAGCTGCAGGGTTTTCCTTTCCCTCCAAATCATGGGCCAAGGAGCTGGAGTAACAGGGAGTGGTGTATGGGAAGCAACCAGGGAGAGGGGAATAAGGGGAAGCAGGAAGGGGTTTGACCCTGGTGATACCTCACATTTATCCCGAGGATGAGGTGTATGGGATGGAATACTCTGTTGGGTCAATTTTGGTCATTTCTCTTGTCCCTTCCTCCCCAAAGGAGGGTTTCAGGTGTGAGCTCTTGACTCCTTTTCTCCTTCTGGAGGGCAAAATGTTCCTCAGAGCCGAGCAGTGCTTTGGTTCTGCAGCCCATTCTCCAGCAGTAACTATAACCATGGAGTGGGATCAGTCCCAGCAGCTGCCACTGAGAACCTTGCTGTTCATTTCAGCAGTGCAGCTCCTTCTGAGAGACTGAGCTGAAAGCAAAATTAGACAGAAAATCCCCTTTATCCTGGCCCAAACCAGGCCACACTCTCCTCACTAACTCCTCCTTTTTTGGTGCTCATTATCCTGGACCAAAGGCAAGACCAGGTGATGGTGCAGTCCAAACAATTTATTTTTATATTTTTATTTGTGCCCAGGTGGCCAAGAAGGCCAATGGCATCCTGGGCTGGCTCAGGAACAGCGTGGCCAGCAGGTCCAGGGAAGGGATTCTGCCCCTGTGCTCAGCTCTGGGGAGGCCACAGCTTGAGTCCTGTGTCCAGTTCTGGGCCCCTCAGGAAGTTCAGGAAGGAGCTTGAGGTGCTGGAGCAGGTCCAGAGAAGAGCAAGGAGGCTGTGAAGGGATCCAGCAGAATTGCTGTGAGGAAGGCTGAGGGAGCTGGGGGTGTTGAGGCTGGAGAAGAGGAGGCTCAGGGGAGACCTCATCACTCTCTGCAACTCCCTGAAAGGAGGTTGGAGCCAGGGGGGGGTTGGGCTCTTTTCCCAGGCAACTCTCAGCAAGACAAGAGGGCAGGGTCTCAAGTTGTGCCAGGGGAGGTTTAGGTTGGAGATGAGAAAGAATTTCTTTCTGGAGAGGGTGATCAGGCATTGGAATGGGCTGCCCAGGAAGTAGTGGATTCTCCGTGTCTGGAGAGATTTCCAAAGAGCCTGGATGTGGCACTGAGTGCCATGGGCTGGGAACCACGGGGGGAGTGGAGCAAGGGTTGGACTTGATGAGCTCTGAGCTCCCTTCCAACCCAGCCCATTCTAGGATTCTATTTGTTATTCTCCATTTTCTGGGGGGCAGCAAACAAGAATTTTCAGGACATGGATTGCAGCTTCCAGTCTCTGTCTTGGGGGTGTCAAGAGCACTTTTGGTGGAGTCACTTTCCAGAGACAGAAATGTTTTAAGCCCTGCCTGAACATCTGAGTCCTCTGGGCTCCTAAAGCCAGCGAGTGGTGTTGAAATGCCAGGGTTTGAGTGAGTAACGAGCATCCCTGTGGCAGAAATCTTTATTATTGGTGTTTCCTCTCTTGCCCACGAGGTGGCAGGAGAATGACAGCAAAAAAAGCTGCCTGGGCGTTTATTTCCTTGCAGTGGCTCTGCCTCTGGTGTTTTCCCAGTTTTGTTGAGGGTTCCTGTGGCTGTTGAGGGATGAATGACACTCAGATGGAAACAAATCCCTGTCCCTTGGGGGTTTCTGGCTGTAACCCACCGAGGGTTCTGGTGGTTCTGGGCTGCTTGGTGGTTCTGTGCAGCTTTCTGGTGAGGTTTCCTGTGGGGTGCCACTGTCAGGCTTTGCTTTTTAAGCCTCTTTTTGACCCTATTGGTGGCTTCACAGGTTCAACCACTTCCCAAAAACCCCAGTGCCCATCTCCAGCCCAGATCTCCTGCTTCACCTGCTGAATTTTCAGGGATTTCTGTTAAACCTCTGCCTGCTCTGGGTCTTCCTCTGCTGCAGGGTTCCAAGCCACATCACTTGGGTTGTTCCCTGCTGTTCACCAGGATTTGTGCAAACCACCCCAGGGATGTCTCCTGAGCCCTGTGGGGTGTAGGGCAGGCTGGAGATCTTGAGTTAGAAATTGGGGTTCTCCTCTGGCTCTTGCTTCCCTTCTAAGTTTTGCCTTCAGGAGGGAGAAGCTGCTGCAGGTCAGGCTGGAGAAGGGCCTGGGGGAAACCAGGGCCTGGGGGAAACCAGAGCCTGGGGGTGTGAAATAAAAATGTGGGAAGAAGGGAGGATGGTGGGAGAGAGCTTCTGGGAGGCTGAGCTGGGGAAGGGAAGGGGAGGACAGGGGCTGGTTCAAGCCTGGTGTGCCAGGGAGAGCCCTGAGAGGTGAAAGGGGACAGGGTCTGTCCTGATCCTGCTTGTAGGTTGAGTTTGGGAATCCCAGAGATCACAGAATCCTAGAATGGGCTGGGTTGGAAGGGAGCTCAGAGCTCATCAAGTCCAACCCTTGCTCCACTCCCCCCGTGGTTCCCAGCCCATGGCACTCAGTGCCACATCCAGGCTCTTTGGAAATCTCTCCAGACACGGAGAATCCACTACTTCCCTGGGCAGCCCATTCCAATGCCTGATCACCCTCTCCAGAAAGAAATTCTTTCTCATCTCCAACCTAAACCTCCCCTGGCACAACTTGAGACCTGCCCTCTTGTCTTGCTGAGAGTTGCCTGGGAAAAGAGCCCAACCCCCCCCTGGCTCCAACCTCCTTTCAGGGAGTTGCAGAGAGTGATGAGGTCTCCCCTGAGCCTCCTCTTCTCCAGCCTCAACACCCCCAGCTCCCTCAGCCCTTCCTCACAGCAATTCTGCTGGATCCCTTCACAGCCTCCTTGCTCTTCTCTGGACCTGCTCCAGCACCTCAAGCTCCTTCCTGAACTTCCTGAGGGGCCCAGAACTGGACACAGGACTCAAGCTGTGGCCTCCCCAGAGCTGAGCACAGGGGCAGAATCCCTTCCCTGGACCTGCTGGCCACGCTGTTCCTGAGCCAGCCCAGGATGCCATTGGCCTTCTTGGCCACCTGGGCACACTGCTGGCTCATGGTCACCTTCCTGGCAATCCAGACTCCCAGGTCCCTCCCATGAGGAAGGGAAAGGCAGGATGATCCCTTGGGATGGGCTCTCAGGACTGAGCCCTCTCCCTCATACAAAACCAACCCAACAGCTCAGAAGGTGAAGTTCAGGGATTGCTGGCTCCAAGCTGCTAAAAGCTGTTTGTGATGGCAAAAAGTGGCTTCTTACACACTGACATCTTGCCTGGCCCAGGCTCAAAGGGGCAGAGCAGAGAGCAGCCTGTGCTGGGTGTGTGTTGGGCTATTGATCTGATTTCCCTCATTTGATACCTCTGCCCAGAGTGAATTTTTCCCTCTCCCTGGGGCAGCTCATCATCAGTTCCTGATGGTTCTTGCTGAATGTGGCTCAGTGTTTTGGGAGGCCAGGTCAATATCTCCTGCTCTGCATACCCAAAAGCCTTTCTGAAAAAAAAAAACCCCAAATGGCAGTAAAACCCAAAGCTGCTGGGGGCTTGCCTCCCATTAGCCATAATCAAACAAAAGAATTAATGTCTAAATGAAACAGAAATAATAGAGTCATGGCCTGAACTTGTTTTTAGATCCAGGGTCCTGCTCCAACAGAGCCAGTGTGGGGAGAGGATGGGGTTTTGGTGTGGGTGTGGAGAGAGGATGGGGGTTTTGGTCTGGGTGTGAGGAGAGCAGGGAGCTGTGTATTCCCCAGGAAATTCCTGGCATGGGAAACCTTGCCAATGCCAAACTGGTTTCCAAAGAAACCAGTGCAGAAGTGGTGCAGGAAACTGGTGATGGTGGGAACACAGCAGTGACAGAACCTGTCCAATATTCCTGCTCACATCCACTCCTTTTCCTGCCAAACCAGCAATAGGATCTGCTGTATCCAGACTGAGCTCTCCTGCCTCCAGTTCCAGTTTATTAATAACCATTTATAACCATTAATAACCATTTCCTTCTCCCCAGCAGCCCCATTTCACCAACCTGATTAACCTCAACCCTTTTAATCCTTCAGCCAGCTTGGTGGGAGCTAAATGGATTAAGCAGGAGAAAAACCAAGCAAGCAGCCACATAAACATTTCCTTTGGAAGAAAAGCCCCAGAACACAAGATCCCTCCCACCAAGAACATCCAGGTTTTCCCAAGGACTCCCTGGCAGGGAGGTGAAGCTGGGAAGAGTTGCTCTTTTCCACTAGGATGTGTTGGATGTGGTAGGGAAGGTGTTTGAGATACTCCTGAGAAATCAGTGGGGTTTTCCAAGCAGGGATCTGTGTAACCCAGACTCTCCTCACCCTCCCAAATCCTTTTCCTCATCAGCCTCTGGGAAAACTTCTGGGTCTTTTCACCCCAAACTAAACTGCCCAGGACTTCAACCTGTCAGGGTGGGAGCCACCATGGGAGTTCAGAGCATTGGTCCTAAAAGGAGGTGGTTGGTTGATGTCTGGCCATACAGCAGGGCAGCTTTCAGCTGATTTTAGCAGCACTTTGGCAAAACTGGGAGGAAAGTGCAAGGCAGGGGGAAGGCAAAGGGGACTTTTCAGTCGAGGACAAGCTGTGGGCTCCTCTTAATGCAGCTGGAGCAAGCAGGCAGCTCTTTTTAAACACCAAAACAGAGGATTTTTCTCTCCTTCAGGCAGGCAAGGTCCAAACCAGCCATGTTTGACCTCTTCATTGGACAAGCTGTGATTTAGAACCAGGAGGACAGGGGGGTTGGGAAACCTCGGGGTGTTTTCCATCCCTAGGGCTGCAGGATGCAGAGTGGAAAGATGGGATTGATTTGGGCCTTAGGATGTGATGGCACCAGGGCCTCTGATAAAGCAGGGGGTGGGAGAGGAGGAACAGGCTTGTCCAGAGCTGTGCATGTGTCCTGTGTAAGAAAATAAGGAATATTTGCTCTGCTTAACCTCAGTGTCTGGCCCCAGTGAGCAGGGGAAGGGAAGATCCCTCCTTCCTCCATCCAAACCCCCCAGCTCTCATCCTGCAGCACTTGGAAACCTTTCTAATGAGGTTTGGGCTAGAAACTGGAGGCAGAACTTGTTTGTTTTCTTTTGAATATGAATTACAGAGGGAGGGTTTGAAAAAACCTTCCTTAGCTTAACAAGCTGTTGGATCCAGCTCAGGCTTTGCTGCCCTGGCCACACAGGAGACCAAAATTTCCTCATTTTCTTCTGCCAGGATAATTTCCAGCCATGCAAACGAGAGGTTCTTTTTCACAACTCTTTGTTGCCTACCAACTTCTCTTGGCAATGTCGTTGTCATCCAGTTGCCTTGGAGGCCACTGAATCTTGAAGTTGTTGCCTTCCCAACTCGAATCTGGGGATAAACAGTGAAGAATTGAGTGTTTAATTCTAAAAGGATTTCTTTTTTCTCCTTTAATCCTGCAGGAGACCTTCAAACAAGAGGTTTGTGCTAGCAGGAGCAGCTCTTAGGCCAGGTTTATGGCTGGTTTTGGAGCCAAGGGTCAGGAGTGCTGCTCAGGGTCCCTTTGTGCCCTCAAGGTGTTGTTTCTCCAACTGTTTCAGGCTCTTTTTGGCTCCTCACTCTGCTCTCTGACCAAACCACAGGGGTTCCAGGTCCCTCATCTCCACCAGAGATTTTTGCATCACTTCCATGAGGAAGATATTCAGATTTCCCTCCCTGCCAGAGAGTCCTTGGAAAAATCTGGATGTTTTGGTGGGAGGGACCTTGTGTTCTGGGGCTTTTCTTCCAAAGAAAATGTTTATGTGGTTGCTTGCTTGGTTTCTCTCTTGCTCAATCCATTGGTTATCCCTCCTGGTTCTAAATCACAGCTTGTCCAATGAAGAGGTCAAACATGGCTGGTTTGGACCTTGCCTGCCTGAAGGAGAGAAAAATCCTCTGTTTTGGTGTTTAAAAAGAGCTGTCTGCTTGCTCCAGCTGCATTAAGAGGAGCCCACAGCTTGTCCTCGACTGAAAAGTCCCCTTTGCCTTCCCCCTGCCTTGCACTTTCCTCCCAGTTTTGCCAAAGTGCTGCTAAAATCAGCTGAAAGCTGCCCTGCTGTATGGCCAGACATCAACCAACCACCTCCTTTTAGGACCAATGCTCTGAACTCACATGGTGGCTCCCACCCTGACAGGTTGAAGTCCTGGGCAGTTTAGTTTGGGGTGAAAAGACCCAGAAATTTTCCCAGAGGCTGATGAGGAAAAGGATTTGGGAGGGTGAGGAGAGTCTGGGTTACACAGATCCCTGCTTGGAAAACCCCACTGATTTCTCAGGAGTATCTCAAACACCTTCCCTACCACATCCAACACATCCTAGTGGAAAAGAGCAACTCTTCCCAGCTTCACCTCCCTGCCAGGGAGTCCTTGGGAAAACCTGGATGTTCTTGGTGGGAGGGATCTTGTGTTCTGGGGCTTTTCTTCCAAAGGAAATGTTTATGTGGTTGCTTGCTTGGTTTTTCTCCTGCTTAATCCATTTAGCTCCCACCAAGCTGGCTGAAGGATTAAAAGGGTTGAGGTTAATCAGGTTGGTGAAATGGGGCTGCTGGGGAGAAGGAAATGGTTATTAATGATTATAAATGGTTATTAATAAACTGGAACTGGAGGCAGGAGAGCTCAGTCTGGATACAGCAGATCCTATTGCTGGTTTGGCAGGAATTTTGGGATTGCTCAGGAACATCAGGACAGAAGGAACAGGGCTGAGGGAATGAGAGGGGATGGGAGGCAGAAGGGGAGGTGGGAAAAGAAGAAGAAAGTAAATTTTTTATTATTTTTTTATGAGCTCCAGGGCTGTGGTGGTGGGGAGTGTTTAGAGGAGCCAGGGCAGAGATCTGGGAGGATTTTTCTTTGTTCCTCTGCTCACGAAAAGTTTTGTTTTGCAAATACTTGGCTGAAGGAGGTCGAGGAAGATGCTGGAACAGGGAGCATGGGAAAGAGCTCCTGGGAATGATAGAAAAAAAAAAAATCCCATGGCAAATCCCAGCAAAGAAGGATGCTGCTGGAGAGACTGGAGGGGGAGATCAGGACTGGAATTCAGGCACCTCCAGAGATGCTTTGCCTGGCTGGAAAAAGGGAAAAGCTTGTCTTTGAGGTACATTTTGAAGTAAAGTTCCTACCAGAGAGGTGACTGTGGGTTCTTCATGCTAAAATTGATTTATTTAATAGCTTTCACACTTAGAATCATAGAATCATAGAATTAGCCGGGTTGGAAGGGACCTCAGAGATCATCTAGTCCAACCCTTGACCCACCGGAGCAGTTGCTAGACCATGGCACTGAGTGCCACATCCAGTCTGTTTTTAAATGTCTCCAGGGACGGAGAATCTACCACCTCACCGGGCAGTCCATTCCATAGCCTGATCACCCTCTCCGTGAAGAAATTCTTTCTAATATCTAACCTAAACCTCCCCTGGCACAACTTCAGACTGTGTCCTCTTGTCTTGTTGAAGGTCGTCTGTGAAAAGAGTCCAGTTCCCACCTCGCTACAGCCTCCTTTCAGGGAGTTGTAGACAGCAATGAGGTCTCCCCTGAGCCTCCTCTTCTCCAGGCTGAACAGCCCCAGCTCTCTCAGCCTCTCCTCATAGGGCCTGTGCTCGAGTCCCTTCACCAGCCTGGTTGCCCTCCTTTGGACCTGCTCCAGGACCTCTACATCCTTCTTAAACTGAGGGGCCCAGAACTGGACACAGTACTCGAGGTGTGGCCTCACCAGTGCTGAGTACAGGGGCAGAATCACCTCCCTGGACCTGCTGGCCACACTGTTCCTGAACAGCCCAGGATGCCATTGGCCTTCTTGGCCACCTGGGCACACTGCTGGCTCATGTTCAGCTTCCTGTCAATCCAGACTCCCAGGTCCCTTTCTGCCTGGCTGCTCTCCAACCACTCTGTGCCCAGCCTGTAGCACTGCAACTTGTATATTTACCCTGGGTTTGCTCAAGTGAAGCAATAGTGAAGAGGATTAATTTTAACAGAACCAATGTTGATGAGTTTGTGATGTAGCCAGTCTGGAGATCTTCCCTGATCATCCAGTATTTGAGTTCAGATGACTGAAAAACCATTAATTAAAAAGAAAACATTCTCCAGGAGGTTAAATCTCTTCCTTTGCCTTCTAGCTGTTGAGCTACAGCATGGAAGTTAAGGAAACCTCTGCTTACAGATTGAGTTCAGTGAATAAACTCCACAGCCTGACTTGATTGGCAGCTCAGAGATGTTTGTGCATGGAGAAAAAGGTGAAGTTTGCTTGAATTCTTTGGGTGAGTGGTGCCAGAGTGCCCTGGTTGATAAATAGGGCTCTAAATACCTGATTTCTACCCATTTTCCTGCAGCTGTTCAGAGGAATGAGACTAATGAAAGGAAAACCACAGTAGAAGCTGAAGAATACTCCTTGCTAATCAAACACAACCTCACTGCAAAGAATACACTGGGTTTTTTTCTGTGTTTTTAAATCTGAAAGATGGGAAATCTCTTTTCTGGGAAAGCCATTTCTCTAAAGCTCTTTTTTTATTTTATTTTCCTCCCCTGGTGATGTCACTGCTGTCCATGCTGGTGAAGCAGAACCTGTTGATCCAACACTCTGTTGGTTGGGGGAGCATCCCACTTGGTTCAGAGAATCATTAGAGTCCCAGCAGTGTTAAGAAGGTTAATTGCTCTTTTAATTCTGTTTACTGGAACACTTGGCCTCTCTTCTTCTCCAGTGCTCTGGTCTGTACTTGTTTCACTCTTCATCTAGAGGTCTGTGGCCCTTTCTGTCTGTCCCAGGAATGAATGCAGCTTTTACTCAGGCTGCTGGAGCAGAACTGATTATTTTTATTATTATTATTATTATTATTTTTTTTTTTGGGTGCATCCTCCCTAATGCAAAAAGCCAGGCTACAAACCTTGTGTAGTCACCTCTGCTCTAGATGTGGGGAAATGTGGGGATGTGGGGAAATGCTTCCTGGGCTCTGGAATGCACAAGCATTCCCATCTCTAGAGCCCAGGTCCAAAATATTGATGGGAACCAAGGTCCTGAGCATCAGGAAATCATAGAATCATAGAATCATAGAATGGGCTGGGTTGGAAGGGACCTCAGAGATCATTGAGTCCAACCCTTTTACCACCGTTGCAGTTCCCAGCCCATGGCACTCAGTGCCACATCCAGGCTCTTTTTAAATATCTCCAGACACGGAGAATCCACTACTTCCCTGGGCAGCCCATTCCAATGCCTGATCACTCTCTCTGTAAAGAAATTCTTTCTAATATCTAACCTAAATTTCCCCTGGCACAACTTGAGACCCTGCCCTCTTGTCTTGTTGAAAGTCGTCTGGCAAAAGAGACCAACGTCCACCCGGTTACAACCTCCTTTCAGGGAGCTGTAGAGAGTGATGAGGTGTCCCCTGAGCCTCCTCTTCTCCAGCCTCAACACCCCCAGCTCTCTCAGCCTCTCCTCATAGGGTCTGTGCTTGAGTCCCTTCACCAGCCTGGCTGCCCTCCTTTGGACCTGCTCCAGCACCTCAAGCTCCTTCCTGAGGGGCTGAGGGGCCCAGAACTGGACACAGGACTCAAGCTGTGGCCTCCCCAGAGCTGAGCACAGGGGCAGAATCCCTTCCCTGGACCTGCTGGCCACGCTGTTCCTGAGCCAGCCCAGGATGCCATTGGCCTTCTTGGCCACCTGGGCACACTGCTGGCTCATGGTCACCTTCCTGGCAATCCAGACTCCCAGCTCCCTTTCTCCAACCACTCTGTGCCCAGCCTGGAGCTCCCCATGGGGTTGTTGTGGCCAAAGTGCAGGACCCGGCACTTGGAATGTTGAACCTCATCCCCTTGGGATCATCCCAACTCTCCAGTCTCTCCAGGTCCCTCTGCAGGTCCTGCCTGACATCTCCCTGGCTCCATAGTGGGTGAAATCCATGCCCTAGGATGGGATGGAAGGGAAGGACAGCTTGGCTGAGAAGCAGAGTAGCAGAATTCCATGTGCACAGGGGCAGCACAGACTGCTCAGCTCCAGGGTCTGCACATGGGGTGAGGTTTCAGATGCTGCCTCCTTCAGAGCCATTTGGAGCTCAGCAGCAGGCCTGAAGTCCCTGCTTTGATTCTTAGCACTGCTCAGGAGGCTTAAAACCCCCTTATTGAAAGAACTGTTGTTGTGAACCCCGTAACTCTGATTATTTTTTTTTTAACACTGAACATAAAAAGGAACAGCTTTCTGGGGGGGAATCAGACAACTTGAGGAAGCTTCTTTTGGGGTGGTCCCTAAAGCTTCAGTGCTACCTCCTAGGGCAGCTGTCCCAGGCACAACAGTGGCTTCTGGCTGCTTTTTCTTGGGGTTTCTTCCATTCTCCCCAGATTTGTGATGCAGAATTTCAGTGGAGAGCAGGTAACACATTCCAGCCCCCTGTGCCTTTGCAGGGAGTGCCTTGCTTAAGGAGCCTGGTCCTGCCTGGGGAGAGGGGAGAGCTGCAGGTTCTGATATTCATCTCAGAGCTCAGACCTAGCAAAACCTTCAGCCAGGCCCCAAACCCATCCTGGCAGCCTTTTCATCAGGGGAGGGACAGGAGGGGACTGGGAGCATCTGCTTTGTGGGGCCCTGGGGATGGAGCTGCAGCCTCCAGACACTTCTGGTTCTTCAGATCAGGGCTGGGCTGCAGCTTTCTGCTCCTCTCAGCTGGGGGATCCTGTGTTTAATCATCTTCTTCAGTTTTAAATGAATAGGAGGCTTTCCAAACTGTTTGGAAGGGTTTGATGCTTGTCCTGCCTGTCTGGTTCCTCACTCTGTGAGGCTTGGTGTGCAAAATTGGTGTTGTGACATCTTAGGGGCTTTTGTTCTCCTGACCAGCTCCAGAGCCACCTGTTCAAGAAATAAATTTCCTCATAAAACCCCTAAAATCTCTGATCTTTGAAACCCCGCTGACTGTCTTTTGGTTCAGTGATAAATTCCTCCTGCTTGCTTGTGTTAGAGAAAAGCTGAGTTTGCTCCTGGCCAGTTTGTAGCCCAGTTCCTGGGTCTTTGGTGGTGACTGGAGATTTAAAATTGTCTATCAAGCTCTCTGCTGCTCTTTTCTTTTTCTTTCGGTGTCCTTCAACTCTGAATTTAACAGAAAAGGACATGAAAAATTAGCTTTGTGCTCAGAAGCATCTAAATGGACAGTAAATTCTCTCTGTTTTATTATCCTTGTAGCATCAGCCCTGGAAGTGCCTGGAAGAAATGGAGAGAGAGTGGGAAGTCATACTGATTGCCAGCAGAGAAGATCCAGGATTTTATCAAGGTTTTCTGGAGTGGTAAATAAGCTTTTCTACTTTGGGAAGTAGAAGGCAGTGTTCCTTGCCTTGGATTTGAAAGAACACAACTGGAAGTGCAATATCAAACCCCTTGTTTGCAACAGAGGGTTGGGGTTGTGGGGTTTTTTTGGGCAGATTCCTAGCAAGAAAGAAGGTGCTGATTATTTGTATCATTTTGTCCTCAAATCAAAGTCAAATTCAAGCTGGAATTTCCTGTGCTGAGCACTCAGCTGCAAAAGGAAACAGCTTGGCTCACCTTTTCTGTAAGAAAAAGCTGCTTTCTCAGTAATGTGATTTAGGAATCATAGAATCATAGAATCATAGAATTAGCCGGGTTGGAAGGGACCTCAGAGATCATCTAGTCCAACCCTTGACCCACCGGAGCAGTTGCTAGACCATGGCACTGAGTGCCACATCCAGTCTTTTTTTAAATGTCTCCAGGGACGGAGAATCTACCACCTCACCGGGCAGTCCATTCCATAGCCTGATCACCCTCTCCGTGAAGAAATTCTTTCTAATATCTAACCTAAACCTCCCCTGGCACAACTTCAGACTGTGTCCTCTTGTCTTGTTGAAGGTCGTCTGTGAAAAGAGTCCAGTTCCCACCTGGCTACAGCCTCCTTTCAGGGAGTTGTAGACAGCAATGAGGTCTCCCCTGAGCCTCCTCTTCTTCAGGCTGAACAGCCCCAGCTCTCTCAGCCTCTCCTCATAGGGTCTGTGCTTGAGTCCCTTCACCAGCCTGGTTGCCCTCCTTTGGACCTGTTCCAGGACCTCTACATCCTTCTTAAACTGAGGGGCCCAGAACTGGACACAGGACTCAAGCTGTGGCCTCCCCAGAGCTGAGCACAGGGGCAGAATCCCTTCCCTGGACCTGCTGGCCACGCTGTTCCTGAGCCAGCCCAGGATGCCATTGGCCTTCTTGGCCACCTGGGCACACTGCTGGCTCATGTTCAGTTTCTTGTCGATGCAGACTCCCAGGTCCCTTTCTGCCTGGCTGCTCTCAGCCACTCTGTCCCCAGCCTGGAGCTCCCCATGGGGTTGTTGTGGCCAAAGTGCAGGACCCGGCACTTGGAATGTTGAACCTCATCCCCTTGGGATCATCCCAACTCTCCAGTCTCTCCAGGTCCCTCTGCAGAGCCCTCCTGCCTTCGAGTTGGTCCACACTTCCTCCCAGCTTGGTGTCATCTGTGAATTTGCTGATGATGGACTCAATCCCTTCGTCTAAGTCGTCGATAAAGATATTAAACAGAACTGGGCCCAACACTGATTTGGATGCCAGGGTGTATGTGGACACATTTCTGTCAGTGTGCTTCTCACACCAACATTTTTTTTTCCTATTTGTTGCTCTTGAAATCCCAGAGAGCCTGCAGTAACTGCTGGGATGGTTGCATGTGTTTATTGATTTAGGCTTGGAGGCTTGGCACACAACCAGCATTTTCCTGTCCTGGCCCTTTGGTCAACATCAATGCCAGCAGAACACAGCTGCATGAGCTCTGATTGTCTTTCTGCTTGCAGCAAATCCTGCATTTTAGGATGAAAATAAGAAGCCTGGTTGGTTTTCAAGCTTAGCACAGTTGTTTGTGAAACCCAGGGAGAGGCATTTTCCCCTACTAAGTCAACTCAATCCCTGGGATAACTCCAGAGGGACTCCTGTGACCAACACAGGCTCTCCAGAAACATCAATCTCTACTCTGTAAGTAAAAAAAATAAGTTGCCTTCCATCAGGGGCTCTCCCTTTGTGCTGCCACACTTACACCTCTGTGTAAGTTACAAAAACCTTACTCAGGTGGGAACCCCAGGCTGAGCTTGGAGGAGGAGGTCAGGGTCCAAGTGGGTAATTGGTGACCCTTCTTTTTCTCTCCTCTGCAGCCCCAGAAGGCCATGGAACCCAGCAGCAAACTGGACAAGGAAATTCTGGTGCTGAGAGCAAGGGTCCAAGCCCTGGATCTGGAAAGAAAAGCATTCCTCAGCCTGGTAAGTGCCCATCCCCTGATCTGCCCTGCTCCTCCTCACATCCTGCCTCTCTTCTCTTCTCTTCTCTTCTCTTCTCTTCTCTTCTCTTCTCTTCTCTTCCTTCTCTTCTCTTCTCTTCTCTTCTCTTCTCTTCTCTTCTCTTCTCTTCTCTTCCTTCTCTTCTCTTCTCTTCTCTTCTCTTCTCTTCTCTTCTCTTCTCTCTTTTCTCTTCTCTTCTCTTCTCTTCTCTCTTCTCTTCTCTTCTCTTCTCTCTCTTCTCTTCTCTTCTCTTCTCTCTCTTCTCTTCTCTTCTCTTCTCTTTCTCTTCTCTTCTCTTCTCTTCTCTTCTCTTCTCTTCTTTCTTTCTTCTCTTTCTTCTCCTCTCTCCTACAGGAGGTTTCCTCTGGCTCAGGCAGAAATACAGTTTGGGAAAGAGGCAGGATCAGTGTCCAGAGAGTGTTTGAAAGCTGCTCCTGCAGTGCTGAACAGATCTGCATCTTGTAGCATCCTTCTGTGCATGAGGAGCTGGGGGCTGCCCCGAGGGGGCTGAGCACCCTTTAGGGCTCCCAGCATCTCCCTTAGGGCTCCCAGAACTTTTTAGGGCTCCCAGCACCTCCTTTAGGGCTCCCACCACCTCCTTTAGGGGGCCCAGCACCTTGTAGAGCTCCCAACACCTCCTTTAGGGCTCTCAGCACCTCCCTTAGGGCTCCCAGCACCTTTTAGGGCTCTCAGCATCTCCTTTAGAGCTCCCAGCACCTTTTAGGACTACCAGCACCTCCTTTAGGGCTCTCAGCACCTTTTAGGACTCTCAGCACCTCCTTTAGGGCTCCCAGCACCTCCTTTAGGGCTCCCAGTACCTTTTAGGGCTCCCAGCACCTCCCTTAGGGCTCCCAGCACCTCCCTTAGGTCTCCCACCACCTCCTTTAAGGCTCCCAGCACCTTTTAGAGCTCCCAACATCTCCTTTAGGGCTCCCAGCACCTCTCTTAGGGCTCCCAGCACCTCTCTTAGGGCTCTCAGCATCTCCTTTAGGGTTCTCAGCACCTCCTTTAGGGCTCCCAACACCTTTTAGAGCTCCCAGCACCTCCCTTAGGGCTCCCACCACCTCCTTTAAGGCTCCCAGCACCTTTTAGAGCTCCCAACATCTCCTTTAGGGCTCCCAGCACCTCCCTTAGGGCTGCCAGCACCTCTCTTAGGGCTCCCAGCACCTTTTAGGGCTCTCAACACCTCCTTTAGGGCTCTCAGCACCTTTTAGAGCTCCCAGCACCTCCCTTAGGGCTCCCAGCACCTTTTAGGGCTCCCAGCACCTCCTTTAGGGCTCCCAGTACCTTTTAGGGCTCCCAGCACCTCCTTTATGGCTCCCAGCCCAGAGCCCTGGGATTGTACAGATTTTCCTCTCTCCACACAGGATCCCCACAGAACCAGGAGGGTGAGCAGAGTGAGCAACACTTCAACCCCCTCTTTGGGGCTGTCATTAAAACCAGTGAATGTTCAGCCTAAACCCCCAAAGGAGCTGTTTTATTTGACACAGTTTTTTCATTTATGGTTCACGTTTTGGTCCCTTTCTGGCTTTTGAACTGTGCTCTGATGATTTGCTCAGTAGAAGACCAGAAACTTTTTTCATTTTGGTGGGGCTTTGTTAAGTCAATTACAGGGAACTTTGAGGGGATCTGAAGTTTCTAAGCCAGGAAGCTGAACATCCAGCAACAAGAAAAACCCAAATGTTTTCCTTCTCTGAAGGCTTGAGCAGCTCAAAGAGGAGATCTGTGAGTACCAGAAGAGTGAGAAGCCAGGAATTCCCCTGCCCTGCTCCAGTGAGCCTTGAGGCAATCCAGCACCCTCACTGCAGGTATCTGGAGGGCCTTCATATTTTTATTTTCTGGGAAGCAAACTGAGGCCATGAGGCCTCTCTCTGAAAGAGACCTGGGGGTCCTGGTAGACAAGAGGATGACCATGAGCCAGCAATGTGCCCTTTGTGGCCAAGAAGGCCAATGGCATCCTGGGGTGCATTAGAAAGGGGTGTGGTTAGTAGGTCAAGAGAGGTTCTCCTCCCCCTCTGTTCTGCATTGGTGAGGCCGCACCTGGAGTATGTGGTCCAGTTTCTGGGCCCCTCAGTTCAAGAAGGACAGGACAGTGCTTGAAAAGAGTCCAGCGCAGAGCTACTAAGATGATGAAGGGAGTGGAACATCTCCTTATGAGGAAAGGCTGAGGGAGCTGGGTCTCTTTAGTTTGGAGAAAAGGAAGATGAGGGGGGTGACCTCATCAATGTGTTCAAATATGTAAGGGGTGAGTGTCAGGAGATGGAGTTAGGCTCTTCTCAGTGGTGACCAGTGATAGGACAGGGTAATGGGTGTAAATTGGAGCACAGGAGGTTCAAGTTGAATATCTGGAAACATTTTTTCCTGTAAGGGTGACAGAGCCCTGGAACAGGCTGCCCAGGGGGGTCGTGGAGTCTCCTTCACTGGAGACATTCAAAACCCGCCTGTCGTGGACGGCGGGGGACAAACGACACATACACGTGTTTGAGGATATGTCTCCAACTTTATTTTCCAGACGTGATCTTTTATATGCTCCGTAATTAGCTGATGCATATTCCAGGGCCTGAGCTCATTCATTGGTTAGCTGTTACTTCATCTTGAAAACAATGGTGGACATCCTCTTATCTTTTACCTTGCTATATTCCTGTTCATGCTTATGACCTGCTAAACTGTCATCTGTGCTTATGACCTGCTAAGCTGTCATCTATGCTTATGATCTGCTATACTCTTATCAATGCTTAGTCAGACTCTTTGTCTGCAAAGATCATGGTATTACTGGGTTCTGTTAGATATAATGAGTTCTTACCAGTCTCTGCTCATCTGTCGCATGGCCACGTTCTGTGAGCCATGCCTCCATACTAAATCTCTCCACACCCCCCTGGACACGTTCCTATGCGAAGTGCTCTAGGTGGCCCTGCTCTGGCAGGGGGGGTTGGACTAGATGATCTTTCGAGGTCCCTTCCAACCCCAAGGATTCTATGATTCTATGATTCTGTGATTCTGCATTTCAGCCCCATGAAGGTGCCTGACTTGGAGCTTAGAAAAACTCCTCTGCTTCTTCCTAAGTCTGTGTGAGTGCAGGAGCCAGGGAGGGGTTGTGCTGGGGGTGATAAATACAATATCTGTTGGTGTAAATTAATCCCACTATTCCTTCAAAGTATTCTGGGTCTTGAGGGGGGTTTCTCCTACAGCCAGTGATTAGTTAATGCAGGGAAAGTATAAATAGATAAGATGAAGATGTGTAGATAGATATAGATAATAGATAAAGATGTAGCTTGTGTTTTCTGGCTGTCTTGTTTATTTATCAGAGGTTGTTTTGGTTTTTAGGAATCACTTGGTGCTAAGATTTCAGTCCTCATCATGTGCTGCCTTTTCCTTTCAGTCCCAGGCCACAAAAGATGGGAGAGACCAAGTTGCAAGCAAAGCTGGCTCAGATCAAGATGAAAGACATCAGAGTAGTGAAACACTTCATAAAAAGTGAGCAGAAATCCTCCTTCTGTTGCATTTTCATTGGGTTTATCTGGTTTTCATGGTTTATCTGGTCCTGGGTTGCTGGTGTTCTGTCTTGCAGAGTGCATTTCATTACTGGGTTATTTAGGATACTTTCTGGGACCCAGATTTGTTCCTCTGCTCCCAGCTCAGAAATTAATGGAGTCCTGGGTGGGTCTGTAGCCCTTGGTGTCAGAACCCAGGCTGTTTTCTGGCACTTTTTGTTGCTTTCCCAAAAGAACAAGCTTGGGCATTTTTGGCTCTCTGCAAACAGGAGTCTTGTGTTCAAAAATTATTCTCTTGCTGGGAAGATTTTTTCTCTGCCTTTGGTTGCAGTCCAGAGGCACACCAAAACATTGGGCTTTCAGGCTTCTAAATATGCAAACTGGTGTTTTTAAGGAAAGTCAAAGCTTTGTTGTCCTCTGGCCAGCTCAGAAAGCTGCTGCTGAGCCTCTCCTGGCAGGTTCAAGGAGGAAAGGGCTCTGATCCCATCCCTCTGCCTGCTTTTTCCCTACAAATGCCCAAGGCTGTTCCTGCACTTCAAGCAGCTGAATTTCCCATTGCCTCTGCTATTGGCATCCTTGTCCCTGAGCAGTTTCTCCCCAGCCCTTCATCATCCTTGTGTGGAGCTCCCATGCATCCCCACTGAATAAGAGCAGGCCAGCTCATGCTGGATGTGACACCTGAAATCAGCAGGACAGAAAATATTCCATGGTGTAAAACACCTTGGTTCTCCTCAGCAGTGAGAAGGGAGTTTTGGGAACATGTCAATGCATTTACTCCAGAATCATAGAATCCTAAAATGGTTTGGGTTGGAAGGGACCTTAAAGCTCATCCAATTCCAACCCTGATCCATGCTCAGGGACCCTCCCACCATCCCAGGGTGCTCCAAGCTCCATCCAAACCTTTGGCATTGCCAAGGATGGGGCAGCCACAGCTTTCTCTGGGAAACCTGGGCCAGGGGCTCAGCACCCTCACCCCAAACAAATTTCTGCCCATCTCCAACCTCAATCTCCCCTCCCTCTCCCACTTCAAAGCCATTCCCCCTCATCCCATCCCTCCAGGGCCCTTGTCCCAAGTCCCCTGCCCAAGCTTTCCTGGAGCCCCTTCAGGCACTGGGAAAGTGCTCTAAGGGTCTCCCCATTGCAGCCTTCTCTTTCTCCAGCCTCAACACCCCCAACTCTCTCAGCCTGGCTCCCAGAGCAGAGCATTTCTTCCTAAATTCCAGCCTAAATCTCCACTCTCAAGTTTTAACCCCATTTCCCTTGTCTCTCCCTACCCCCCCATGTCAAAGCCTCCCCCGCTTTCTTGCAAGCCCCTTCAGATATTGGAAGTGCTCTGAGTCACCTGGAGGCCTCCTCTTCTCCAGGCTGAACAACCCCAATCCCTCAGCCTGGCTTCCCAGGGAGCTGCTCAGCCCTCTGAGCATTCCAGTGGCTCCTCTGGACACCTTCAGGAGCTCCGTGTCCTTCTGTGCTGGGGCCTCCAGAACTGGACACAGACCCCAGATGGGTCCCACAGAGCAGAGGGGGAGAATTCCCTCTTCTTGACTCTGTCTGTGCTGCTTTTGATGCAGCCCAGAACCTGGGCATTGATGGAAGCTTCTGGTCCACCCCCCAGCCCCCCGAATCCTTCTTCTCAGGGCTTCCTTCAATTTTTTTCTCCTCCCAATCTGTCTCCATGCATGAGGTTGCCCTGACCCAGGAGCAGAACCTTCCACTTGGCCTCCTTGAACTTCATGCAGTTTTGCATAAAATCACTCCTCCGGCCTGCCAGGGTCCTTCTGGATCCCATCCTACCCCATCCCACCCCATCCCATCCCATCCCATTCCCATCCCATCCCATCCCATCCCCAATCATCCCATCCCATCCCATCCCTCCACCCTCCAGCACTTCCAGCCTTGATGCTGTTGGTCTTTTGTGTGTAGGTGCAGGAAGGGACTGGAAACGGTGAGGGAAGGAATTCTCAGCTCCTTCACAACCTGCAAAAGCTGGAGCAGGGCAGGAGGATTTGTGGAGTGCAGTGAAGAGCTGGATCCTTTCTGGGAGAAGCCCACATCCAAACCAAACAGAGGGAACGCTGGAGAGTGAGGGACTTCACCAGAAAGTAAGTAAGGATGGGAAAAATGTGGTTGCTTTGTTTAATTCCAGCTGCTTTCTCCTCTGCATATTGATGAGTAAAATAAAATGATGATTGACCTAAACTTCATGCTGCTTGTTTAGTACAAGAAATGGAATTAGGAACATTTCCCAGTTTCTAAAAGAGGGGGAAAAGAAGGAAAAATTCTGGGGTGTGAGTAAATGACCCCTTGCTTGGAGGTGCAGATTAACTCAGTGTCTCAGCAGCATTCCCTTTTCCAGCTCCTATCCCAACTCCTTGGTGCTTGGGGAAGCAGTTAGGGAGCTCCCACACCTCCTGTATCCACAGGAGTGGATCAGGAACCATTTCCCTTCCCATTCCAGTTCTTGGTGCCTGTGGGCTGAGCTGCAGCAAAGCTTTTTGTTTCAAATTCAAGTTGCATCTTTTTTCTCTGGAGCTCTTCTGAACCTCTTGTAGCTTGGAAGCTTTGATTTCCCCTGAGGGGTCCTCCTGAATGGCATCAGTATTCCTGAGGGATTTCAGCCTTGATGTCCTCCAGGAACTCCTTTTCCATGTTGGATGCTTGTTTCTGCTACCTGCTCAAGAGCAAGTTCCAGGAAGCCCTGAATCCTCCTGAGGCTCAGAAAGAGCAAGTTCCAGGAAGCCCCAGATCCTCTCGAGGCTCAGAAGAAAGACAAGAGGCTTTCCTGTAGCCCATGACTTGTTCCTTAAGCTGACATCCAGGACAGAACTCTGGACTTTGACTCTGTCCCCTCTCCAGACAGATGGAAAGGGTCAATGTGGGACACTCCCTGGTCCTAGGAAAGGTCCCCAGCACAGGATGTGCTCTCCAAGCACAGGATCCTGGAGATGTGTCAGCCCATGTAGTGCACAACGAGGTTCTTCTGGGGGCCAGGATCTGCCCTGCTTGGGGATATCCCTGCTGGAAATACCCAGTTTGAGGAATTTGTCTCCTTACCCACTGTGTCTTGGTGCAGTTTCTGCTGCTGGATGGGGCAGGCAAGGTTGGATTTAGTTTTGAGGAGCTGGGGTAAAGTTGAGCCATCTGGAGAAGCTCTGCTCAGTCGTGATCCAGATGTGATCCCACCGGTCCCTCCCCAACCATTTCCTGGGGATTTTGGGCATCCTCATCCCAGGGCAGTCTGGATCTTTTCCTGTGGATAGGACAAGTTCACTCAGCTCATCCTTTGTCTTTAGGAGGTGGATTGAAAGTCTTTCCACTCCTTTGCACTTGACAGTCAGGGAACCTTGGAGAAATTCAGGAGGTGAAGCACCGTGTTCCTTCTCAGCTTCACCAGAACCATGGCAACATCAGAAGTCTTCTTGCAACACCATCTCCACCCATATTTTGATTTTAATTAAATTATTGCTGAAGATTTTCAGCCTGATTCTGCCTTTTTCAGAGTGATCTTGAGCCTTATTTTACTGGATGGATTCTCCATCCCTCTGGAGGAAGCTCCATAGGGAGCACCTGCAGTTATGGGCTGATTTGGGACTGCTTCCCCTCAGGGAAAATCCCATTTTCAGCATGGTTCAACATCACTACCAGGGGCTGAGATCCCTGGCAGCCAGGGCAGCTGAAAACTTGGTGGCCAGAGAGAACTGAGGAAGCCAGAATTTGGGCTTGCCAGGTGGGTGCTTGGGGAGGTCTCTTCCTTTGCTGCTTGTCCAAAAGCTCTCCCTTCCTTGGGCTTGGTTGTCCCCTGTCTATGGGTGAGAGATGCTCCTGGATTGCCAGGCAGATCCTGGAGAAGCTTGGATTTCTGAGATGAGGAGAAGAAAAGGCACAGAAGGTTTTCAGTCAGGTGTGAGCAGGGCTATGTCCATACCCTTGTGTTAAAACATGATGGAGGGGATGCTCCCATGGGAATGCAGGAGCAGCCCCACATCTCCAAGATGTCTGAGTGGTGAAAAGAGGAATTATTGGTCAGCAAAAAGAGGAATTATTCCCTCTGGCTGTGAGGGAAAAGTCTCTGAATAGAGTGGGACAGGCTGAAGATGTGAGCAGCTCTCCTAGGAAGGGATGCCAGCCTATCCCTAAGGATGCAGCTGAGGGCAGGCACTTTTGGGGGGGTGGCAGAAGGTCTGTCCCCCATCTCTGTGCTTTTGGGACCTGTTCAGCACATTCCTAAATATTTCTCACTGTCCCACAGAAGCAGAACAATAATCAAAGGAGATGGGTTTCCAGTTTGGAGAAATCCCTTCTGAGTTGTTCCAGGGATCCCTGGGATGGATGGAGCCAGGAGCAGCCAAGGGGACAGGAGCTGGCAGGTGCTGAACCCCAAAAAAGAGACTGGAATGAGGGGTGCAGAGCAGAGGGGTTTGGTCAACCAAGTGTTAAACCCAGCTGCAGAGCTGCACCCTTCATCTCCAAGGGATTTTTGGGTGCCTTGGAGGTAAGGGCTTCCCAAAGGCAGGTGCAATGGAGCCTGGAAAAAGCTGTGCTGCTGGGTGCTTGCCAGTCTGCTCCTTGTGAGAACCTCTTGGGAGTCTTTTCTGTCTTGGCATGGCCACAGAGATCTTGGCTGCTGAGGCCACAGCCTCAGAAGGAGGACACGAGGACACAATGTCACTCTTGTTGTGCTCTTGGCACAGGATTTACACGGGCAGCTTCAAGGCTTCAAAGTCACAGCTTGGAGGCAAAATAAGCAAAATGCTGGGAATGCAGAGCTAGGGATCAACTTCATGACCAAAGGTTGGCAGGAGGGTAGGGAGGAGA